>NW_028157717.1:0-29562 GCF_964263955.1 Coregonus lavaretus
AAACTTCAAGCGCCACAGGTAACTTCCATTAAAGCTGTGAACAATCTGAGAGACAAGGCATGAAGGGCCTTCTATGCCATCAAAGAAACATAAAATTTGACATACCAATTTGGATCTGGCTGAAAATACTTGAATCAGTTATAGAACCCATTGCCCTTTATGGTGTGAGGTTTGGGGTCCGCTCACCAACCAAGAATTCACAAATGGGACAAACACCAAATTGAGACTCTACATGCAGAATTCTGCAAAAATATCCTCTGTGTACAACATAAAACACAAAATAATGCATGTAGAGCAGAATTAGGCCGATACCGCTAATTATCAAAATCCAGAAAAGAGCAGTTAAATTCTACAACCACCTAAAAGGAAGCGATTCCCAAACCTTCCATAACAAAACCATCACCTACAAAGAGATTAACCTGGAGAAGAGTCCCCTAAGCAAGCTGGTCCTGGGGCTCTATTCACAAACACAAACAAACCCAACAGAGTCCCAGGACAGCAACACAATTAGACCCAACCAAATCATGAGAAAACGAAGAGATAATTACTTGACACATTGGAAAGAATTAACAAAAAATACAGAGAAAACTAGAATGCTATTTGGCCCTAAACAGAGAGTACACAGTGGCAGAATACCTGACCACTGTGACTGACCCAAACTTAAGGAAAGCTTTGGACTATGTACAGACTCAGTGAGCATAGCCTTGCTATTGAGAGAGGCCGCCATAGGCAGAACTGGCTCTCAAGAGAAGACATGCTATGTGCACACTGCCCACAAAATGAGGTGGAAACTGAGCTGCACTTCCTAACCTCCATATTAGAGACATATATTTCCCTCAGATCCCAAAGAATTAGAAAACAAACTCAATTTTGATAAACTCCCATATCTATTGGGTAAAATACCACAGTGTACCATCACAGCAGCAAGATTTGTGACCTGTTGCCACAAGAAAAGGGCAACCAGTGAAGAACAAACACCATTGTAAATACAACCCATATTTATGTTGATTTATTTTCCCTTTTGTACTTTAACTATTTGCACAAATATGACATTTGAATTGTCTTTATTCTTTTGGAACTTTTGTAGTGTAATGTTTACTGTTAATTTGTATAGTTTATTTCACTTTTGTTTATTATCTACTTCACTTGCTTTGACAATGTTAACATATGTTTCCCATGCCAATAAAGCCCTTAATTGTATTGAATTGAGACACAGAGATAGTCAGAGAGAGAGAGAGAGAGAGAGAGAGAGAGAGAGAGAGAGAGAGAGAGAGAGAGAGAGAGAGAGAGAGAGAGAGAGAGAGAGAGAGAGAGAGAGAGAGGAGAGAGAGAGAGAGAGAGAGAGGAAAAACAGAGATATGACAGGTGGAGGTCACTTTAATATTTGATGCTATTTGGTGTGAAGAACCCTGCTGCTCATTTCATTTGGAGAGAGAGAGAGAGAGAGAGAGAGAGAGAAACAGAGAGAGAAGAGAGAGTGTGAAAGAGAGAGACACACAGAGAGTCCCCAACCAAGGAGGGCATTCAGCAGCACCTAGATCTTCTGCACAGATTCTGTCAGACCTGGGCCCTGACAGTAAATCTCAGTAAGACAAAAATAATCCAGTTGACCAGGACCACATATACTGGTCCAGTTGACCAGGACACATATACAAATTCCATCTAGACACCGTTGCCCTAGAGCACACAAAAAAACTATACATACCTTGGCCTAAACATCAGCGCCACAGGTAACTTCCATAAAGCTGTGAACAATCTGAGAGACAAAGGCAAGAAGGGCCTTCTATGCCATCAAAAGAAACATAAAATTTGACATACCAATTTGGATCTGGCTAAAAATACTTGAATCAGTTATAGAACCCATTGCCCTTTATGGTTGTGAGTTTGGGGTCCGCTCACCAACCAAGAATTCACAAAATGGGACAAACACCAAATTGAGACTCTACATGCAGAATTCTGCAAAATATCCTCTGTGTACAACATAAAACACAAAATAATGCATGTAGAGCAGAATTAGGCCGATACCCGCTAATTATCAAAATCCAGAAAAGAGCAGTTAAATTCTACAACCACCTAAAAGGAAGCGATTCCCAAACCTTCCATAACAAAACCATCACCTACAAAGAGATTAACCTGGAGAAGAGAGTCCCCTAAGCAAGCTGGTCCTGGGGCTCTATTCACAAACACAAACAAACCCAACAGAGTCCCAGGACAGCAACACAATTAGACCCAACCAAATCATGAGAAAACGAAGAGATAATTACTTGACACATTGGAAAGAATTAACAAAAAATACAGAGAAAACTAGAATGCTATTTGGCCCTAAACAGAGAGTACACAGTGGCAGAATACCTGACCACTGTGACTGACCCAAACTTAAGGAAAGCTTTGACTATGTACAGACTCAGTGAGCATAGCCTTGCTATTGAGAGAGGCCGCCATAGGCAGAACCTGGCTCTCAAGAGAAGACATGCTATGTGCACACTGCCCACAAAATGAGGTGGAAACTGAGCTGCACTTCCTAACCTCCATATTAGAGACATATATTTCCCTCAGATCCCAAAGAATTAGAAAACAAACTCAATTTTGATAAACTCCCATATCTATTGGGTAAAATACCACAGTGTACCATCACAGCAGCAAGATTTGTGACCTGTTGCCACAAGAAAAGGGCAACCAGTGAAGAACAAACACATTGTAAATACAACCCATATTTATGTTGATTTATTTTCCCTTTTGTACTTTAACTATTTGCACAAAATATGACATTTGAAATGTCTTTATTCTTTTGGAACTTTTGTAAGTGTAATGTTTACTGTTAATTTGTATAGTTTATTTCACTTTTGTTTATTATCTACTTCACTTGCTTTGACAATGTTAACATATGTTTCCCATGCCAATAAAGCCCTTAAATTGTATTGAATTGAGACACAGAGATAGTCAGAGAGAGAGAGAGAGAGAGAGAGAGAGAGAGAGAGAGAGAGAGAGAGAGAGAGAGAGAGAGAGAGAGAGAGAGAGAGAGAGAGAGAGAGAGAGAGAGAGAGAGAGAGAGAGAGAGAGAGAGAGAGAGAGAGAGAGAGATTAAAAACAGACGGAGGTCACTTTAATATTTAATGCTATTTGATGTGTGAAGAACCCTGCTGCTCATTTCATCTTTAGAGAGAGAGGGGGAGAATGAGAGAGAAAGAGGATAGAGGGCCAGGGACCTGTTTTGACCTAGAAACCCACATATGTACACACCCCTGGTTGTGACTTCACAGCCTCCTCTATTGTGTGTTGGAATGACTGATCACTGCAGCAGACTACATTATCTGGGTAATCCCTCCCTCCCTGCTCCCCCGCCTCCCTCCAAGCATCTCTTTCATTCACAACATCTACATCCCTGAAATCCTACTGATTTCAAGTTTTTTTTATGTGGTAATGTTAATATCCAAGCAAATTGGCCCTCGTTATTTAATATGCTGTTGTTGTTTTTCTCAAGGTCGAATGCAATTCCAAACTTGACCCAACCAACACCACCTTCTTAAAGGTATGAGTGTAAAGTAATGTTGAAGATTATTAGTCTTTATTGGATTGTCTTTATTGATTCAAATAATTTAGTAATTTGTTAATTATTTTGATTTTACATGCTGTAGTTTGTTAAACCATTTGAAATAAAGATATTGTATAGTTACTAACTATGGTTCTGTCCCTGTTCTCCCCTGTTGTGCTTCAGATGGCTGACTCTGGTGGACTCCCTCAGCTCACACAGGTCAGAACACTGCCTTCAGATGGCCCTCTGTGTCTTCTCATCACACATTCAAATACCTCTTCCTCTCTGCCCCACCTCCATTTCCCCCTTACTTGATCCAGTTTCTCTTCTGACACAACTCTCAGATGACCCCTAACTTCCTCTTTAAAATGCCCCTCTAACCTCTCTATATGGGGCCTCCCTATAACCCTCTACTGACCCTCAAGTTCCTTTTTTATAAACCATTCTGCCACCATGAGAGGGTTGTCTCTATAGCACTCACCACAGCACTCCTCAGAGATCATTAACCTCATCTGGGTTCAGGGTTACACAGAGTCTCAGGAGGTCAAGTTTCTTACCACACTCTCCTTGTTGTTTTATAGCCTGGAAAACTGTCCGAAGCATTCAAGTACTTCCTCCAGGGGATGGGCTACAGTAAGTATCTAGAAGCAGATTACAATCATTTGTCACATATGAGTGAGTGTATGAGACTGTGTGTGTGGGTTTGTGGTCTTTCAGAAACTAGGCATCACTACCTTGACTGAGTTTATCTCTTCATTCAATATAACACATTAGATCTGGTAAAGGATAATACAAACAAAAAAAACATTTTCTATTATTTTCTTTGTTCCATCATCTTTGAAATGAAAGAGAAGGGACACAATATAATATTGCAGTTAAGGCACAATTTAGATTTTGGCCACTAGATAGAAGCAGTGTGTGTTGCAAAGTTTTAGATTGATCCAGTGAAGCATTGCAATACTGGACTATTTTGTATCAAGTCTGCCCAAATGTGCCGAATTGGTCAATTTATACATTTTCAAGTACATAACTATAGAGAACATACAAAAATGATATGGTAATACAAAATGTAAGTTTACACACTCCCAGGAATGTCATATATGATGGATCATTAGCTTATACACTAACTTTCACACATCTAGATGGCCGGGTGGGGTGGGTGTGGAGCCAGAGACAGCAGGGGTTCAAACTGTAGAAACCAGTTCCTACATTTGAATATAAAAATGGATTTTATCAAACAAAACTATGCTACATTTTATCTCTGGGACTCTTGGGATGACAAATCAGAGAAAGATTACTGAATATAAGTACATTATTTACCATCAGAGGTGAATGTATCAAACCAGTTGCCGTGATACGTTTGTTGTTGTGCACTCTCCTAAAACAATAGCATGGTGTTTTTTCACTGTAATAGCTACTGTAAATTGGACAGTGCAGTTAGATTAACAAGAATTTAAGCTTTCTGCCCATATAAGACATGTCTATGTCCTGGAAAGTTTGCTGTTACTTACAACAGTCATGCTAATCACAATAGCGCACGTTAGCTCAACCATCCTGTATATGGGACACCGTACCCGTAGAGGTTAGACACTCTCTGTACGTTGCGTTGTTCTGAATGTGAGATAGTGTTCTGACTGTGTTGTGAATACGTTGTGAATATGTTGTTTGGTGTGATGGGATGTCTATTGCAGGGACCTGTGTTGTGTTAATCTTGCCCTCTGTTTTCCTGCCTTCTCTCAGTTGCGTATGTGAAGGATCTTTTCCTGCCTTCTCTCAGTTGCGTATGTGAAGGATCGGAGGTTGAGTGGAGGGCCAGGTACTTCCTGTTTGCTGTTCACCTCTGACCTCTGACCTCCTCTCTTCTTCCCCTACATGAGATGTGCAGTGATGATGCTCTGATCACACATCTTCCTTTTGACTTATTAAAAAATGTTCTTTGTTTTAGCATTTGATTTCTGGTCTTTGGCAATCTTAAAGATTTTATTACATTTTGTATTTATATTCTAAATGCGTTTTTCCTCAGCCTAAGGAAAAATATGCTATTGTTACTTTTTTCCCATCCCTGCCATTGCATTCCTTATCTTGCTCTTTGCATGGCATACAGTTAATTATGATCCAGTGTTGAACACTCATTGGCACATTGGAGTGTCCAAGTGAAGCAACTTTTTGAGAAATGTTTGCATGGAAACAACTAGGATAGAACTGGCCATATTTTAAAAGGATAATTATAGCCAATAGGCATGTTTTGCAAATATCTGCTTTTACTGCAGCTAAGTGGATGAGCATCCCAATGCATGTGCACTGGGATTATGTGCCTCAATGGAAAACAAACCTTCAGACTGAGCTCCCAAAGTGTTAGAACTACCACTTCCCAAGTTGGAGATTTTTGGTAATTGTTACACAAGGTTCATGTTCTCCATGCAATAAAATGGTCATAGCTCTCCTCTAAGACAATTGCAAAATCTTCACAGATATGTTCAGGAACAGAATAGTGCTTGTAGGAGGGGGAGCTGACGGAGATCAACTCCTCTGCAGCGTTCAGACTTTCCTCGCAGTCCCACTGCATGGTTCTGCTGTACTGTAGCAGGGTGAATGTGCCTGCATGCAGAGTTGCAGGCACATGTTGATGGCTTTACATAAACTCTCAAGCATCCATAGCTAGCAGGAATGTTTGTTACAGCTAGCTGCTTTGCCGCATTAGCGGCTCAGGTGTTACTTTTCAGTTTACACATTGGCATGTTGTCCCATATCTCCCAGCGGTTAGCACATATTGACTTAGCTTTGCTGTTGTTTAAATGCAAATCTTGTCTTCCCCTATTTTGTTTCTCTCTCTCTCTCTCTCTCTCTCTCTCTCTCTCTCAATTATCAACTCTCTCTCTCTCTCTCTCTCTCTCTCTCTCTCTCTCTCTCTCTCTCTCTCTCTCAATTATCAACTCTCTCTCTCTCTCTCTCTCTCTCTCTCTCTCTCTCTCTCTCTCTCTTCTCTCTCTCTCTCTCTCTCTCTCTCTCTCTCTCTCTCTCTCTCTCTCTCTCTCTCTCTCTCTCTCTCTCTCTCAGTGCCCTCTGCCAGTATGACCCGTCTGGCCCGCTCCCGGACGGCCTCCCTGACCAGTGGCAGCTCCATTGAGAGCTCTCGTATCCGGGGTTTTACACACTCTGACAGCAACGAGGGCCAGGTCAGCCACACCATGGAGGTGTCTTGCTGAACCCCTACACACACACAGACAGACAGACGTGGGTTGGAGATAGGGACGGATAGAAAGAGAGAGAGCGATAGGAGTTTCTACTTTGAAATGGTTAGTGGAGGGTGTCTTCTCTATCTATCTCTCTATGTCTTTGTCGTAGTATTACCCAAAATCCCTCAGTATTTGACAACTTCTGCCACCCCCTCACCTCACTATAAAAATTGACACCAACGTATTACTCTTCCCCTTAAACTTCGTAAGTAGTTTTGGTTTTGTGTCATTTGTGTTTTGCTCAGTGTCTCCTCTCCCTTTGCCTTTTCCCTGCTCCTCCTGCCCCTCCCTCTCCCCCTTCCTCCCTCCACTCAGACCCTGAGCCCCATTTGCCCCCTGCCCCCCTCCTCCCTCCACTCAGACCCTGAGCCCCATTTGCCCCCTGCCACCCTCCTCCCTCCACTCAGACCCTGAGTCCCATCTGCCCTCTGGCACCCCTCCACTCAGACCCCTCCCACACTCATCCGCTTGTCTGCTGACAATCTCTATGAGGTGATCAATGATGGTAGTTAAGTGGGTTGTATGTAGTCAGTGAAAGTAGTTGGTCATTGGAGAAAAGACATGCTAGCAACAGGACATTTTGTTGTAGTTAGTACTATTCTTGCTCTTTGTCTTGAACGATAGGACAGCAGAGATTATGAGCTTTTGTCTGGGAGGTCCCAGATTTGACAGAAAGCAGCACACAGCCTATTATATTTTAGAGGGTTTTACATCACACAGTGGATATGCCTCTCTCTACCTGAAGGATGCATCTGTGTCGAAGGCAATATATTATTATTCCCACTCCACATCCCATGCGGTTTTCCCATGGATTGTCATGCAGAAGCATAAATGAACATAGTGTGATTCTATATACCCATATGATTCCACTAGTAGGAGCATCCATTCCTATATAGTTAGTGTGGCCACGGTGATCTCCACCTCCCCAACATGGAAGTGGTTCTGCTGAGGATCGGTTCTTAGTGGTCTCCCAAATGACAATCATACTTTGACCCAAACCAAACCAGACCTAGGAGCCGAGGCAGAACCCGTTAGATCTGAGATGTTCTTCTCTCATGTCAGCACCACAGGACGGGACTACAGCTGGCCTCTCCTTCTGCAGCACTCAGCCCCACACAGAGAATATACCAAAGCTATACACACACTTACCTATGAGGGCTGGACTCTGTAAGGGAACCGAGCCAAAGTCTATCGGCACTTCTTGACACAGTAGCACAAAACACACGCATGTCCACACAAACGTATGCATGCATGCATGCACGCACGCACACACAAACACACTGTCAATGTGTCACAGTAAATGTGCCATCACAAAACAAATGTTATTGTATTTACATCCATACCCATGCATAACTTACATAGATAATGAATAACCTAACACCCCACAGACCTCTTTTTCCCCCATGATATTGAGCTGGAATAATAGTCGTTGTTACTGGAGAGGCTAGGTGTGTGCTGCTAGCTGCTGTGATGGACTACCCATTGAGTCAGGCTAGTCCTTTGAGGAGGAACTGGGGTCCCTGACAATTTGCACAGTAATAACTTTCTACATTCTATTTGCATTCCTTATGTTCAGTAACAACTACTCCCTGTCATCTATTTGAATGTCAATCTCTCCGTTTCCCCCGACAGGGGTGAAGTGGGATAAATACTACTGCAGGGGTGCTTCCTGGGACTGTCTGTAAGGGGCAGGGCTTTTTTGGAGCCCGTTGCTCCAAGCTCAGAATGTAAGGCAACACCCACCCCCAACCACCTCAAACCAAAACCACAAGGTGCCCCGCCCCTCACAGACACATCCAGTCGCCCCAAAAGGGCTATCAGCTGAGGTCACTTTTCTGTTCATAGTGCTGCCTAGCAACAGTGTACCAATGTGCAAGGGACCCCAAGGGGGATGTAGGGAAGATTGTAGGAAAGAGGAATTAATTAATTAATTAATAGCTTTATCTGACAAAGAGCGAGGGATGAGGACAGATTCTATCTGGATGAATTTGTGAAGATGCAGAGAGTGTGAGAGTGACGGGTCTACAAAATGTCCTGAAAGGGGGATAATAGCGGGGTGATAAAACATGTAAAAGGGGGTATGAAAATGGGGCTTCGGTGAGAGGATATTGGGACTAGTCAGAACAACAAACACTCCTTTATACTCCTCCAATCTGTTTGCACGCACCTGAGTGTGATATTCAAACCTGTGGTCATGCATTTTCTCTCTGTAAGACTACTGTTGCTGTCAGCTCTGAGCGGACCTGATTTTGCCCCCTTCCTCAGTCTCATACATACTGCCTGGGGGGCCCTGAATGTAAGTTGTCCCATTGAAGTGCTGTACAGTATAGGCAAAGTGCCCCCTTCCACCCACCACCATTACCCACTAGGGCTTGTCCCTGCTATCCTGACCCCCCTACCTTACCTCCTACTAACTCTTCCAAGAGAACCCCCATCCTTCCAGGTCCTCCTTGCACTGTAGATACTCAATGTTTTTAGAGCAGGTTAACTGAAAGAGCACTCCAACACTATTGTATTGTGACATTTCAGCATTTTGGCTCCTCTTTCCTTGAGTTCCTCTTTTTATATAACAATATAATTGAGTTTTCTTTGGTATTATTGGTACTTGTGTATTATTATTATTATTACAGTGTTATTGATTGATTTATATTGAGCAATATGTTGTTTTCTGACTGTTTGGTTTCGTGGGAGTCTCCACAACATTGTTTCTGTTCACAGAGATAGTAGGATTGACTCTTACCTGCTTCGTCATAAAATGTGAAATGTAAAGTTTAAATGTATATATATAGATATACACTGTAAGCTGTCTCTGTCCATGTATTGAACATGTAATGAAAACAAATAAAGACTGTCAGCATAGAGTCACATGTTTAGTCAGTGAATTTCTTTGCAACACTGGTTTTATAAAAAATGTCAAAATTCACTATTTGTTTTTCTCTTGCTTCCAACGATACTGGATGTGTTAAAGATATGTACACAACAAAATACACACTGTCAAGTGAGCAATAAACACTTTTTATTTAGATGAGACTCAAATGTTGATGTATATAGTTTACCCAAAATGAACCTTGTAGGAAACAACCATCGAATCACTGTAGGCATACAGCATGTGGTCAACGGGGCTGTAGTTGAGGGACTGGATGTTGATGGACATTTTCTTGATCTCTATACCGATGTCATATCGCTCCCGGCCGCTCACAGTATCAAAGGAGTAGAAGATCTCCTCAGCTTCCTTATTCAGGTACCGCGTGGCGTAGAGCACACCGCATGCCATAAAGGTGTTGGTCACAGCACGCTTGTGAGCTGAAGTGGTCCAGGTCCGGCCTAGTGTGGGAGGACTGCCAGGGATCACCTCAGCGAGGACCAGGTTACCAAAGTTATCAGGGGTGCTGTAGATCACCCAGACACCAGACTCATCAGTAGCCAGGTCCATGTCAGTGTAACCGTAGCAAGCATCCAGATGGCAGAAGTTGAACTTGCTGTTGAACCCAGTACCTTTGGGCAGAACCATGGGGGTGACCGTTTTGGCGGTGATGTTGAAACGGCAGACAGCGTCCTTGTTGTAGCAGTTGTAGTAGAGGGCGTCCCCGTACATGACAACGTTAGGCCCCTGGATGGTGTTGGTGGTGGGGTTGGAGGAGTGAATCACCACACTTCCTGGAACACTGACCCCCACAACCAGAGAGCTCAGGCTGCTATAAAGTCTCACAAAGTTAGAGAACACATTGCTTGAAGTCAAAGGCACTATCCAAAACCAGCTCTCCTTCCCTGCAGCAGGTTTGGGGTCGCGACCCCAGGAGCCATAAGGATATGCGGCGGCATATTCAGTAACTGTATATGTGTTGGGACCAGTCACGCTCCGGAGGCGGCCCAGGGGACAGTTTCCTACATGAGACACAGAATGAACATGATGACAGTGTCAAAAATTTCAATACAGGCATTGCTGTGGGAGAATGCATGAGGAGACGAACCAGGTGCAGGTTCAGGGGGTGGGGCAGTAGGATGGTTGCCGTTCTTGCACTGGTCTAGGTCCCTCCTCAGACGTTTGTTAACCTCCTTTCCCCTGACCACCTGCATGTTGTCAAATTTCTCCAGCTTCCCCATCTCTTCTTTAAGCTCCTGCAGCTGGGAAGAAGAGCATCTGACCAATCCTCAATACACATAGTCAAACTGAGGATCCACGCTTCTCTACAACGCCTCTAAACTCATACTATATATGGTAGTCATACATGTTCATATATAATGTAACTATAATGGCATGCCCATTGCTAAGGTAAAGTATTTTAGGCAACTTCTTGAGTAAAATAGAGTTTGATCTCCAGTGAAGCTCCTTACCTGTTCAGCAGTGTCTGCGTTGAGGCGTTGGTGGCTGTGAGTGGTACTGTTGAGTTTGGCGATGAGCTGCTGGATCTCAGACAGTTCATTCTCTATGACCTGAAGAGACACTGTCCCGTACAGACCCCCATCGTCCTCCTGCTCCAGCACTGACACATCAGCCTCCAGCTGAGGTAGACGCCTCTTCAGACCCAGCAACAGACCCTCCACCTCCATAGTCTAAAGGTGAACAGGAGATACACTCTTTGAAAAAATTGTACTATCTAGAACCTAAAAGGTTTTTTTCAAAAAAAATAAATAATAATAATAAAAGGGTTCTTCGGCTGTCGCCATTGCCTTTGAAGAACCCTTGTTAGTTCCAGATAGAACCCTTTTGGTTCCAAGTAGAACTGTTTTGGGTTCCATGTAGAACCCTTTCCACAGCATGGAACCCAAAATGCTTATACCTGGAACCAAAAATGATTTTACCTGAAACCAAAAAGGGTTCTCCTATAGGGACAGCCGAATAACCTTTTTGGAACCTTTTTTTCTAAGAGTACACTATTACTTTCTTTACTTTTATACACAATGAAATGATGTGGAATATCTGCTTCTTCTTCATCTTATTTTATTCACTATTTATTTGTAGTAATTGTTTTAGAGAAAGTGGGAATTTAGAAATAGGATTTCAGAAGCCTGTCTCTTACCTGCTGTGGAGTGATGTTTTTAGTGCACTTTGAGGCACTGTTCTCTACAGTCTGCAGCTTGTCATGAGGGAAGGGGTGCTCAGAGTTCTTCAGGTTACACACACAATCACTGGGCGAAGACTGGGCCTGTGAAGTGGGAGAAATGAGAGAGCAAACAATATTAAAGTACACACCTGCAGAACATTATTGACATTTATTTTTCAAAGATTCTGCTGTTGCTCTATTGTTCCTACATGTCATATAGACAACATATATTCTGGGCTGAGCAGGACAGTAGTCCTTACCTGAGGGAGGATGGAGACAAGTCCAGTGATCATCAACGTGAACACCAGAGAGGACTTCATGTTTGGCCAGACGACAGAGTGGATGTGAGACCAGTTGCTCTAAGACCCATGTAAATATGAGCGGGGATCTGAGACTCTCGCTGGTGCAATAAGACAGAAGGCACATGGTGTGTGGTCTGATGAGAATAATGGTAAGAGAAGAAAAAGAGGGAAGAAAGAATGATGAGAATGTCATTTTTTGAGTATGTTTTGTGTGTGGTAGGGACAAAATCAGGAACAGAAACTAAACATGTTCGTGTGACATGGCCAGTGGTGGAAAAAGTACCCCATTTTCATAGTTGAGTAAAAGTAAAGATACCTTAACAGAAAATTACTAAAGTAAAAGTGAAAGTCACCCAGTAAAACACAACTTAAGTAAAAGTCTAAAATAATTTGGTTTTAAATATACTTAAGTATCAAAAGTAAATGTAGTTGCTAAAATATACTTAAGTATCAAAAGTAAAACTAAAAGTATAAATAATTTCAAATTCCTTATATAAAGCAAACCAGACGGCATCATTTTTCTAGTTTCTAGTTTCTAGTAAATTTACGGATAGCCAGGGGCATGCTCTACCACTCAGACGTCATTTACAAACGAAGCATGTGTTGAGTGAGTCCACCAGATCAGAGGCAGTAGGGATGACCAGGGATGTTCTCTTGATAAGTGTGTGAATTAGACAATTTCCTGTCCTGCTAAGCATTCAAAATGTAATGAGTTCTTTTGGGTGTCAGGGAAAATGTATGGAGTAAAAAGTACATCATTTTAGGAATGTAGTAAAAGTTGTCAAAAATATAAATAGTAAAGTCAAGTACAGATACCCCAAAAAACTACTTAAGTAGTACTTTCAAGTATTTTTACTTAAGTACTTTACACCACTGGACATGGCAACTACAGTGCTATGAAAAAGTATTTGCCCCCTTTCTAATTTTCTCTACTTTTGCATATTTGTGATACTGAATGTTATCAGATCTTCAACCAAAACCTAATATTAGATAAAGGGAACATAAGTGGGCAGACAACACAACAATGACATATTTATTTCATAAACAAAGTTATGCAACACCCAATTCCCCTGTGTGAAAAAGTAATTGCCCCCTTACACTCAATAACTGGTTGTGCCACCTTTAGCTGCAATGACTCCAACCAAATGCTTCCTGTAGTTGTTGATCAGTCTCTCACGTCGCTGTGGAGGAATTTTGGCCCACTCTTCCATTGTCACGCCCTGGCTCTGGGGACTCTAGTATGTTGAGCCAGGGTGTGAGTTTTCATTTGTTTTTCGTTCTAGGTTAGTATTTCTATGTTGGCCAGTGTGGTTCTCAATCAGAGGCAACGTGTATCAGCTGTTGCTTGTTGTCTCTGATTGGGAACCATACTTAGGCAGCCAGTTTTCCCACAGTGTTTGTGGGATCTTGTTCCTGTTTAGGTTTGTGTCTGAACCGAGGACGTCACGTTATCGTTTATTGTTTTGTTCGTGGTATTACTCAATAATAAAGATATGTTCACCTTCCACGCTGCGCCTTGGTCCTCTGTTCCCGACGATCGTGACATCCATGCAGAACTGCTTTAACTCAGTGACGTGTGGGTTTTCAAGCATGAACTGCTCGTTTCAAGTCCTGCCACAACATCTCAATTGGGATTAGGTCTTGACTTTGACTAGGCCATTCCAAAACTTCCAATTTGTTGCTTTTTAGCTATTTTTATGTATACTTGATTGTGTGTTTTGGATCATTGTCTTGCTGCATGACCCAGCTGCGCTTCAGCTTCAGTTCACAGACGGATGGTCTGACATTCTCCTGTAGAATTATCTGATACAGAGCAGAATTCATGGTTCCTTCTATTAAGGCAAGTCGTCCAGGTCCTGAGGCAGCAAAGCATCCCCAAACCATCACACCACCACCACCATGCTTGACCTTTGGTATGATGTTCTTACTGTGGAATGCAGTGTTTGGTTTTCGCCAGGCATTACTGGAACCATGTCATCCAAAAAGTTATACTTTTGAATCATCTGTCCATAGAACGTTATTCCAAGAGTCTTGATGATCATCCAGGTGCTTTTTGGCAAAATTGAGTCAACTTTTAGGACGCGATGGGTCCCATTATGCCTGGCGAAAACCAAAGCCATTTTAGAGCTAGTGTGGTGTTTAAAGGAGTACCACTTTCCAAATATGAAGTAGTAGTGGGGTTAGCTGGAAAACCATCTGGGGCGAAGGCATTTCCCACTACACAAGACACATAATGCTTGGGTGATTGCATTATTTGAGAATGTTTCCTCAAACTCTGCCTCCAGCTCAGAATCAGTGTAGATATGCTGGTGTGTAAATGTATCCACAGCGCACAAAAAATATTTTTAGTGAAATGTGGACCTCAGCAAAGTGGGTTGCGCAGTAAGGGAAATGTGAATTGCACAGAGGTAAAAATATGGAACATTGTTCCTGTCACTGACACCACAACCCCAGGACATGTCCGTATTTTGGTTTGATGGTTTCATAACCTCTGGATTTACATAGACGGAACTGCCTTCTATGGCAAAAGTAGTAACATCTGTGGCTTTGTGCATCTGTGAGTGTGTGTGTGCTTAAAAGCCAATGTTGTTCCTTTTCATTTCAGTGTGCCATGGGTACTCTAATGCTGACCATGTTCTTGGTCCTGTTGCTCCTGACATCCACTGTGAGTTCTACTCTTTGTCCACACTGCCTGTCTACTGTTTTACGTTTCCTATCTCATCTAATATCTTTTTTAAATTTCCACAGGTTTATGTTCATTGTTATTACAGCAAACCTCAATTGTTCTTATGGTTATGTGCCATTTATTACTTATTTCTAAAGGATTGATAGTATTTTTTGTTGATGTAGGTGTTTTTATTTGGGTGTATGTAAATAGAATAACATGCTTTTCTCTGCATACTGCGCCTGTGTATACAAAGGGTAATGGTGACCCAGCGCATCCCTGGCCTCAAAAAGGATGACTTGTATTCATGCCAGGTGAACAGTATCTAGGCCCAGGGTCTCCAACAGGACCCATTGCAAACTGTCATAAACATAAAGCTCCCAGCTACTATCCAATCAAAGCCACTTTAACATGATCCCACCCCTGGTTAATACATAACATACGAAACGTAGCATATCATACTGAATGGGGTGTCTCAAATTTACATACAGAATAATTCGAAATGCTCTGAGAGCAGGTTGGTCTGTCTGTTTGCTGCATGTATTTGTTGATCACTCCTTATGTAGCCAGATTTGCTAGTACTGATAATGGTCTTGTGGGAAGACTTTCCTCAAAAACCTTCTCAATTAAATATTAACTGCAAAGTAGGCTTACCTGACAGAAAGATATCATGATTATTTGTATCAATTGGGTGGTCATTGTTTTGCAAACTCTCCCATGACATATGCTGCAGCAGTAGGCCTCACAGAAACAATGCTAGACCAATTATTCTCTTTCTAAATGCGCAACTAAAGGGGAATTATACAAATAAATCTAAATTAGTTTTTTTCAGACCTCAAAATTGGCCTTCTGATGTGATTTAAGCACTGACATCCATTTTAATTTTTTCTCTATTAATAATTGTAATATTGAGAGTATAAAAAACAAACAAGGACCCGGTAGAAGAATGTGCCTATTTGAAAGCTATAAAAAGAATAGTAGCTTGCAACATGTATTCTTTTTTTAAAAGTAGCTCTCATGCTAGAAAAGGCTGGAGACCCCTGGTCTGAAGTTCGAGGGGGTACTGCAACTGGTGCAGGACTGTGGAGACTTTTTGCAAAAACTCCAGGCACTGTTAATGTGTGTTAAGTGGGTTAGGTGTGTTACAGTGGGCTATGATTATGTTCTGACATGTTTTCCTGTTCCACAAACAACATAACCCTGGACATATGATCAAAATCTAAATTATGTCTTGCGGTAATCAGTGTGCATTTTAAGTTGATTGATAGTTGAATTTCTCAACTGATTGTTAGGTTATGCTTTCCAAGGAGAGGCTTCCTCAGATCCAGGCAGAGGAGGCTGGTGGGAGGAGCTATAGGAGGACGGGCTCATTGTTGTGGCTGGAATGGAATTAATGGAACGTATCAAGTACATCAAACATATGGAAACCACATTAGTGACTCTGTTCCGTTAATTCCATTTCAGCCATTACAATGAGCCTGTCCTCCTATAGCTCGTCCCACCAGCCTCCACTGGATCCAGGCCACCATTGAGAACATGACAGCTAGCCTGGAGTCATACCAGTACCTGAATGACCAGGGTCTGTACACCTCCCTGCACCTGCGTCAGCTAGTAAAGGAACTGAGGGAGCTGGAGGCTCCATACACCAAGACAAGCCAAGTGATCAGACTCAAAAACTGACCAACGAGGTACATTCAGTATAGTTCCCTTTACTACACGTCATCTTGCCCAATCTTCTTTTGTATGATTTTATTGTATATTTTATAAAGAATACAAAACATACACATACACAAACAACTACATCATACAAACATCAACTATATCACACCTGCCCAGACCCACTAGCACATGCCCTCCCAGGCCCACCCATGGCTGCGCCCCTGCCCAGTCATGTGAAATCCATAGATTAGGACCTAATGAATTAATTTCAACTGACTGATTTCCTTCTATGAACTGTAACTCAGTAAAATCTTTAAAATTGTTGCATGTTGCGTTTATATTTTTTGTTCAGTATACATCAATACAAATACAAATGATGGCAATAAATCAACAGTGAGAAAAAGGCTAATGCATAATCTGAGCTATCTCAGAGAAACGCATTGTAGAAAATGTATGACTACATGACTACATGACTACATGACCCTCTGATCATCTCCATTGTCTCTTATCCCAGGCAAGCAAGGTGTTTGCTCTCAACGCATCATGTCCAACATCAGCACCCCTGTGGTCACAAATATCTGCCTGTACGGCAAAAGCTATACGTCTGTTTCCTGGGGTCGCCAGGCCAAGCAGGGCATGGAGGACCAGGAGGGCAGTGGGGACTTCTACTGTGTTCAGCCCCTTGTGAACGGCCACAGACTGGGGAACATCATTCACCGCTACAGGCCCTACGACGACTTCATGACCTCCAAGAACCACGAGGATGTGACCAAGGCACCGTCCCACAACCATGCTAATGCCATCCAGGGCTCTTGCACCGTGGTATATGGTGAGGCAGTGTTCTATAACTGCTGCAACTCCGCTGAGCTGGGCCACTATGACCTACAGACCAAGGTCACAAGTCGTCTGAAGATACCTGAATTTGGCTACAACAACCAGTTCCCCTACTGCTACTACAACTGCAAAGACTGGACCGACATTGATTTTGCTGCTGATGAGACTGGCCTGCGGGTTATCTACAGCATGCGGGGTAACCCATGTGGGGTAACCATGGAAACCTGGTGCAGAGCCAACTAGACAGTTCCTAATGTTCTGTACACTCAGTGTAGAAACAGTGTGTACTGTGTGAGAAATTCCTAATTTTGCTGTTTTTCTGCTTATCTTTATAATGTTGACTTCTTCCTAAATAAATTAAATCACAGCAATGTTGAATAAGGGTTGGCTAGAGGGTTTTTATGTTAATAAGGGTTGGAATGAGATTTTATATAAACATGATAAAAACATGATAAACACACTGAGCTGAGCTCTAAATTCTTTAATTCAGTCAGGCATTCACTTTTATTTCCTCAAAGCTACTGAGGTAGACATACAGTGCAGCACAATAGTCTGAATGAAATATGGATAAACTACGCACACACACATACACACACATACACACACATACACACACACACATACATACACACACACATACACACACATACACACACATACACACACATACACACACACATACACACACATACACACACATACACACACATACACACACATACACACACATACACACACATACACACACATACATACACACACACATACACACACATACACACACATACACACACATACACACACACATACACACACATACACACACATACACACACATACACACACATACATACACACACACATACACACACATACACACACATACACACACATACACACACATACACACACATACACACACGCGCCCTGTGTAGCCTTGAAGTCTACATAATAGTGCTCTTGTTTCCTGCAAAAAAATATATAAACAAATCATTTTTCAAAGCCACTAGTTATGAGCCTTTTGTCCAAAATAGAAAGTAATATTTCAATAATTCTTGTTCTGAAAATATTGCACCTGAATCTTCTTCGGCTTGACTCCATCTTCAGCTTCTATCTCCTACATCTCTGCATCCAATGACAGGTCCAAAGGACTAGGAGGTGAGCTGATGGGTTCACTGGGAGATTCTGGGTCATTCTGGTCGGAATCATCTAAAAACAGAACACCCTTATAGCAAAGTAATACTGTTTTATGTTCACATTCAAACATAGATCTACAGTAATGTATAACAACTTCTTATCAGTAACCTATATCAGTAACGTAGTATGGTCAGCACAGGGTGCTGGGAGAACTAATAACAGGGAACTCAAGAACACACATTAGAACATGTATTCAAAGCTATAAGCACTGACCTGAGTCGCAAATCACCTGCCTCTCTAGAAGCTGTCATTTCTTCCTTAGTTTATACTCTAAGAACTGCTGTTCTATACACATAAACAGAACACATGAATGAATACCTTAGAATTCTATACAGCATTGTGGATAAGTCTGATCACAACTACTGTAAGTAGGGCCTGACACTGACAGACACACACTACCGTGATCAAGAAACCGTTGTGAAACAGACCTACTCTGTGCCGTCGCTCTCTCTCCTTGTCCAACTCATTGTTTAGGTTGTCCACTTCTCTCCTCTGTAACTCCAGCTGAATGTTTTAACACAAATGTATTGAATGTACAGTTATCTAGCAAGGCTTTATATTCCATAAAATATCCTCTTATTAGGTGTGGCTGGTTAGTCTCACCTGTTCTCTAAGGGTCTTGACCTCTCTGACCAGCCTTGTCACACACACTGCCTGCTGCTGATAGGCTGCCAGGGCCTTAGTCCTCCTGACAGAGATAAAGACACAACAATTAGCATCTGACAGGGCACAACCCTGACAAGCAGGGCACATCATAATATGTGGTCTTATGTTATGATGACACTCTCTCAGTGTACATAGAGAAACACTTTTTATTTCACTTTTATTTTACCAGGCAGGTCAATTAAGAACAAATTCTTATTTACAATGACATCCTGGCAAGAGGCAAAAAAAAGCCAGTAATAATACTGAGACATTGCTGTGTAACCTATGTGTTACGTTATATACTCTCTGCTCTAAGAAACAATGTTAACCAGGGGAGGTCTGTATGGACACAGCGGGAGAGCACCATGCTGGGTGCTCAACTCACGCCATCTCCACCTCCAGCTCGAGCTCCGGCAGCATCAAGGAAAACCCTGGGTTAAGGCTCTCTGACTCTGGAGAACGAGAGGAGAGAGGACATGGTAAGGCTTGATTCATTGATATGGCCTGTACTGAGCTCCCTGTGTGGTTAATGTGAGGTGGCTCACTGGTGGTGGTGGTGATGTGTTTCAGTACCGGAACTTGTCGTTGAGCAGGGCATCGTCAGTGAGTCCTCAGCATGAGAAGAAGTGAGCGAGGAACGCATCGTAGGCTCCACACACAGACTGGGTCTTCAGTAGCTGACCACCACAGAGGGACACAGAGAACAAAGGTAAGCTTTTGAAATACTGCACCATCATCAAAAACAGATGTTGGTGGTAGAACTGGGACTGACATTTACAACCACGTGAAATATTGCAGTGTGAAGAGCTGTAAGCCCTCTCATGGCCAGCAGGGGAGCTCTAACCACACACAGAGACAGAGCGGATCAGAGATGATGAGGGACTGTGGCAGCAGCCAGAGCGCTGCCCTGATTTGGCTGACACACCCTAACTCCTGACATAATAACAGACTGCTGGTCCATAGTTAAAGAAAATGTACATTCTGTATAGTTCACTCTCTATGGTTACAGTAAATTGACCTTTCATTATGTATCACGTTTAGTTAGTAATGTTATATTTAACTGGATTTGCCTACTATTTTTTCATCTTGCTCCTTCCTATTTTTCAAAGCAGCATAGCCCAGCATTACAGAGAGAATTTATTCTAATTTAAGGTTCTCAATAAAGCAGGGTTTACATAGCCACTGGGAAACTATATATCCACACAGAGCTGAGAGACACATGCCCCAGCCCCACCCTACCTCTATGATGTAGCGACCCACTCCACAGTTCCGATAGCATTTCCTGGTAGCCATTAGAGATAACTGTAGCGCCTTCTCTCCTGTTGACCTGAAAGGTAAACGAGGTCAGTTGTTTTTGTTTTTCAGTTAGTGTTATTTGTTGCTTTCACTCAATGTTGTCCCTATTTCTGCCAATAGCCATTACTATAGCGGTAATGCACATGATGACCACTAATATCATCCCCATTACCGGTAATGCTCTTATTCTCCTGCATCGTATGCATTAGTGATGATCCCCACCAGTTATGGTAACTAGCTAGCATCGATGCCTGAGTTGATCACTCTCCTTATGGCCATTAACATCTCGGTTAATACTGATTGTTATGTCCATAAGTAACCACTGGGGTAATACCAGGTTAAAAGCTTAATACTTCCACATTGAATTAATATGACTGTTTCTATTTTAAGGAGCACATTCAATGCACTGGTGAAGAGCTAAAGCAGCAGAGCTGAACCACTCCTAAGCTGCAAACTCTCTGTTTCTCTCTGTGCTCAGCATTCACTTTACTGGACAAACAGTGAAAGTGTGGAGGCTGGGATCGGGATGGCAGAGGGGGGAGGTGGGGTGAGCCTGTCTGCCATGTTGAAGCCATTGGCACAGAGATAAGATGGGAGGGTGGGGGCAGCAGTGGAAAGGGAAGCAGTATGCCGCTGCTGCTGCTTCTCTCTCATTGGGAGGTAATTACACACTACCTCCCTCACAGCGCAGCATTCAGTTCAGCCATTCTCTGGAAATAGACACAGGCAAGCCGAGAGAGGGTGTGGAAGGGATGCAGGCCACAAAGGGTGGGACACAGACCTGATTTACAGAAGGGGACTTATAATAACAAGGCCTCTTTCAGATTGAAGATATAAATAAATAAAAACGATTTAAAAAAACCTGGAGGGAATCCACTCAGTCCAAGAGGAGAGGAAGGATGGAAATGTGAATGCCTGCTAACTAGAAAGTGTACCCAGTCTGTTCCCTATCCTAACTGGGTAATTGTGTTTAAGGGCATTGCCTGTGTGGTCTTGAGGCTAAAACATTCAGTTTATTATGTCCTACTTGAGTCATAAAAATGTGGGTTCAAATAGAATGTTGAACACATGGTTTATACAGTACCCATTTTTCATACTTTATCATTTTCCTCCGTTACATTTTGACTGTAATCTTTTTCATTTTAGCACAGTACTGTATGTCCCTTTGTATCTGATATATTGCACCTGTCCTCATTTCATACTGCTACTCACAATGTCTTTAATTTGTACGATGCAGCCCCTACGATGAGTGACTCAGCTCCAACGGCTGTGGGCAGGATCTGTTGGTCGTCTCCCGGAGCCTCTCTCTGTGCCCTCCGCTCCCGTGCCCTGGCCAGGAACTCCTCCAGCCCCGTACAGAAGGTCTCCCACGCAGACGCAGACCTGCAGGGATGGAACACTGCACAGTTTAGACTCACAGAGATGGACTGACTCTGCCAAATAATCCTCCTACCATAAGAGGAATAAAGGTATAGCTAGGTAATAAGACGCTTATAAGACACTCTTAGAAGCTAGGCCTAAGAGAACTGACACAATGAAGACAACTGACACTATGAAATACAGACTATTAGAAACGCTAATGAGACACACTGAGGCACACAAGATAGTAAACAAAACACTACAAGGTTTTTCATTACAAAACACAACCCGATATGTAGCCATGTCTCCGACAATCAATCTGCAAAATAGTGTCTACACACACTGCATTGAATTTCAGGGTTCTATATTATAATGCTTTCATGCTCTGAGAGCTCTGAGCGGTAGTGTTTCAGCTCTCTGGGACATCACCTTATCCTTTGTGGTGTTTCAGTGCTCTTTAATAGAGTAACCTCACACTGATCGGTATGGGTTTGTTTCTGCCTATGATAATGCCGTACTACAGGCAGGAACTGGGCAGTGGGTGTTTTTATATGGGCTCTCCCTTACAGGAAATGTAATCTCCAAAGCATCAGTGCTGATGGTAGTAGCACAGAGTTTCTAAACCCAGAGGCGCAACATCGTGAGACTTCCGGGAAAGCTTGCGAAACAGACCAAACAGATCATGCCGGGGTTTGGGGTTTGAGAAGTCAATGAGAGAAGATAAATATTATTCCTTAGTTGTTCATTTTCTTGAAATCTAAAGGCACAACCTAGATTCGAGCCAATGTCTTAAGTAGTTGAACATGTTATTACTCCAACCTCGTGAAAGTGACAAACTGACACGTTTTAATTTTTGTGAAAAACAACTTTATATCGAAGGAGTGCCTTTGATTTGACGGCCTGCACATGCGCAGTTCGGCGCGAGACGACCGTTAGACCCGATGACGTGTTTCTACGCATGAGCTTAGCTAGCCAACGTCGCCATGACATCGCCTACAAGTGTGATTGGGGATTTCTATTGGAGATCAGTTTTAGCCTATCTTCATACTGTACTGTCTTTGGTAGTAGGGTCTTATCTGCTCTACTTCAGGGGTGGGCTAAGCTCTAGGCAGACAAGTGAGAGCACTTGGCTGACAGCAGTGTCAGCCTTGGGAGTGGATATTCTCACAGCCCCGTAATCTCATTATCTTTAATAGAGTAGCTCTTGTTAGCCAGGTCTAGCCTTGGGTTTACTTTGCCCTCATTTGTCATTCATGTCCATTAGAATCACATCAAAAGGCAGTGACACAACCAGTTTTCCACGTTGATTCAACCATATAATATATATGTTTTTGTTTCATTGATGTGTAAACAATGTTGATTCAACACATTTAAATGACTATCTTTAAACAAAACGTATATTGTATGTCTGCCATGCCCTGCTATTCCAGAGCAGGGGTTCTGGTAGCCCCTTTTGTTTGTAAGTGTCTTTCAGCCCATCCCATCTAGGCACCATCCCATCTAGGCACCATCCTATCCTCTCAGCTTTATGGTTCCCCTGAGGATCCACCTTTATACTGTATTCATCTATCTGTGGGACTGATGAACTAATAGAGTTGTCTGGAAATGGATTGCCACAGAGCATTATTTATTAATACTTGGTGGTCACTTCAACCCTTTATTGAGACCAATAAATATAATTGCCATGGTACTCACTGCGGAAATGCATTTGTAAATCCCTTATTTCATTCATTCATTCATTCATTCATTTGTTCATTCTCTATTTTGTTAGTTCGTTCATTCGTTTGTCTTAAATGCTTGAATTGTTTAGGGATTACTGCAGGGTTTCCCAAACTCGGTCCTAGGGACTCCAAGTGGGGCACATTTTGTTTTTTGCCCTAGCACTACACAGCTGATTCAAATAATCAACTAATCATCAAGCTTTGATAATTTGAATCAGCTGTGTAGTGTTAGGGCAAAAGATCCATCATGTATTAGTGTGAGCTCATGGATCAGCATCATTGAAAGAGCAGTACATCATACCAAGAATACCAAGAAGAGCTTTGAGAATTCAGGAGTGCTACAGTACCATGAGCCAATGTAACAGTGGGTCAGCGGCAGTGCAATGTGATGCATGAGTTACTGTAGTACTGTACCTGGGCTCTGTGCCCTCCTTGCCTTCTTCATGCTCATCAGAGCTGTCTGAACTGTCTTCTGATTCACTGAACACTTGGAGGTATCGCCCCTCTGATTCTCTATGCCCATTTACCACTGCAGGGACAGGGGAGCTCACAGGTTCCCCTCGAAAACTGGGCGGTGTTCTGCTTCTGTACTCTCCTAAAACATCTGGAGAGAGACGAGCAGGGAAAGAGAGAGAGAGAGAGAGAGAGAGCGAGAGAGGAGCAGGGGGAGAGAGAGGGGAGCAGGGGGAGAGAGAGAGAGAGAGAGAGAGAGAGAGAGAGAGAGAGAGAGAGAGAGAGAGAGAGAGAGAGAGAGAGAGAGAGAGAGAGAGAGAGAGAGAGAGAGAGAGCAGGGAGAGAGAGAGAGAGAGAGAGAGGAGCAGGGGGGGAGAGAGAGAGAGAGAGAGAGAGGGGAGCAGGGGGAGAGAGAGAGGGGAGCAGAGGGAGAGAGAGAGGGGAGCAGGGAGAGAGAGATAAACACTCAAATCTAAAAAGAATTCAAGACAAGAAGGGATGAACAACAACTTTATTCAATCAGAATAGAAAAAAAAGTAACTTTGCGCCTCACATTAAGAAGTTTTGACTCTCGCTAGCTAGCTACACAACAAAAACCTAGCCAGCAGGCTAACAAGCCAGCCAGAAAATTGAGCTAGAACAAACCTAGCAAGGGGAGTTAATACAACTGAGTAAATCAAAAAGAAGCACGGAATCTAACTTTAAACATATCTTCTGTTTTTGTGTGTGAAGATTTTTCACTATTTTTTATGGTTTTTGAGCTAAACAGGAGCCAGCTAGCAACAGCAGCAGATAAACAAAACTGGTTGCCATGGCAACGGTGCAGCAGAACAGAGCAGCAGCAGCAGTAGTAGCAGAGCCCACAGGCACCATGTCCCCACTCCCCCTCAGCGCTGAGTCCATTCTCTACCCCCAGAGGTCAAAAATGACACAACGAGGAAAGCTTTTAAACAGAATCTACTAAAGGGGAGGCCAGAAACCCTTTTCACAGACCTCTACAAAAACGGTGATGTGAGTAATCTCATCTTTCTCACAGACCAGCCAAATGCATGGCACTCAGCAGTCTGCTTTCACTACCCATCCATAAGGAAAGAGGGAATCTGTAATGGGTGGAAGCTGAAAGTCAAAGAGACAGACGACCCTGACAGCACCATGATAACAATCAACCTCTACAAGACTGGGACTGTCATGGTGCAAGGTAACCTTAGGCTGTTTGAAACAGACTTTCAGACCATTAAGGAGAGAGCAGAGAGAGAGAAGGACACCACCAGTGACATGCCCTCCCACAAGACAAACTCCACCAGCACCACCCTCACCCCCACTATCCCCACCCAAAAAGGCTCATCCAGCACATCTCTTCCCACCATAGTGGAGGACACGCCCCAGGAGGAGAGCGACCCCCTCAGTGCAGAGCAGGCTCAGGCCCTCCTCATCACCATGGCCATGAGGGATCAGTTCACCAAACTGGAGGGGGAGGTGGTCCTGCTCAGGGAGAGTGTGAGCAAACAGCAACCAGACATCCACACCTTAGAGGAGCTCCTAACCAAGGTGCGGACAGAGCAGGACAGCAGCCTTGCAACACAGCTGAAAGAAGTTCAGCAAGAGAGAGACGGACTCAAGAGAGAGCTGGCTGATCTAACAAAGGTGAGAGAGCTCCAAAAAGACAGGCAGAGCAGTAATAACGAGCTGACCACACTAAGAGACAAGCTGCAAGAGAGAAAGAGAACAGAGGACAGGCTGCAGGAGCAGCTAGATCACCACTCTATGACCTGCCTTCACACAGCAGAGGAGCCCACCTCAACCAGCCAGGCCTCCCCAGCCCTGCCGGCTGCATGCCTCCCCCCAGCCCACAGAACAGCCTCCCACTGACAGCGGCACCGGCACAGACCAGCCACACCCCAGCTCCAACACCCACCAGCCCCAACTCTACCCCCTCCAGTCCAGAAGAAACACTGGCTGAGATTGTCCTGTTGATGGACTCAAATGGGAAGTTTGTTCAGGAGAAGAAACTTTTCCCTAGACACAAAATGAGAAAGGTGTGGTGCCCAACAACGCAAAGTGCCATGGCACTGCTTGATAAGGCCCAGCTTGGGTCGCCAAGCCACATAATCATACACACCGGAAGCAACGACCTGCGTGCTCAGCAGGAGAGGGTGGCGACTTCACTACGGGGAGTGATTGAGAAGGCCTCCGCAATCTTCCCCAACTCAAGGATCATGGTGTAAACCCTTCTACAGAGGAAGGACTTCCACCCTGCCACAATCCAAATAATAAATGCCAGCCTCTCCCGAGACTGTGCCTTGCGACTCAATGTACACCTGGCCCACCATCCCACCCTCAATCTGGACTGTCTATGACCATGTTCACCTGTACAGGGAGACAGTCCCCATCCTTGCCAAGACTCTCAAGGACGTCGCTTTAAACCGCAGCCCGACCTCTCCACCCAGGAACAGCGGAGCAACATTCACCCCGCCGAGATCACAGAGACAACACCCCGGACCAGCACCCTGGACCCCCCAGCCACGGCCATGGCCACAGCACCACCAACCTCAATGCCCACCACAGCCAGCGCAGCACAGACCACCCCAGCCCAGCTTCAGACCCACCCAGACGAGGCCTAACACCCCCCTCCCCCCACCGCAGTCCCACACCTGGAGGAGCCACAGCCCGGCAGGCAGAGCTATGCACAAGTTGTGAGAGGAGCAACTGGCCCAGCCCCCACCAACGAAATGAGTGACATCAAACAAATGCTGAATCTACTATGCTCTTTTATGATAGGCCGCGGGTCATGGTAAGATGAGCACAAGAACTCCACCATCCTCACACTACATCCACCCAAGTGGCATGACACAAATGCTATCTTAAATGATAAACAAATCACATTTGCATAATAAGAGTTTACGTTAATTGAAAAATCCTATTTTAATAGTTCTTGTTGGATTGTGAGTGTTTATCTCATTTTGAAGGTAAAGAAAAAACAGTTATGAAATCTTTTTACATTGCATGTTGGAATTTACAAGGATTGAAGTCCTCTGCTTTTGGGCTAAAGAGCAGAAACCCAGAATTCCTTAAAGAAATTGATGATGTTGATATTGTAGTATTACAGGAAACATGGTGCAGAGGTGATGTTTCCACTGGCTGTCCACTAGGTTATAGGGAGATAATCGTACCATCCACCAAATTAAAAGGAATCACACAGGGCAGAGACTCAGGGGGAATGCTAATATGGTATAAATCTGAACTAACTAATTCAATCGAATTGATCAAAACAGGAGAATTCTTTATCTGGCTAAAAATCAACAAGGAGGCTATCTTAACAGATAAAAACGTCTTCCTCTGTGCTACATACATTCCCCCCTCAGAGTCACCCTACTTCAATGAAGAGAGTTTCTCCATTCTAGAGGGGGAGATTAGTCACTTTCAGGCCCAAGGCAATGTGCTGGTCTGTGGAGACCTGAATGCTAGAACAGCAGAAGAACTAGACACTATTAACAGTCATGGGGACAAACACCTACCAGGAAGCAACAACCTTTCCCTCCCCACATACCCCCCCAGAAACAACTATGACAAAGTGAAAAACAAAAATGGAGTACAGCTCCTGAAGCTCTGTCGAACACTGGGTCTGTACATAGTCAATGGTAGGCTAAGAGGGGACTCTTTCGGTAGGTACACCTACAGCCCTTGGCAGCAGTACTGTAGACTACTTCATCACCGACCTCAACCCAGAGTCTCTCAGAGCCTTCACAGTCAGCCCACTAACACCTCTCTCAGACCACAGTAAAATCACAGTGTTTCTGAGAAGAGCAGAACCCAACCATGAAGCATCACGGCCCAATAAATTACATGGTACTAAACAGACCTATAGATGGAGTGCAAACAGTACAGAAATCTACCAAAAAGCAATTAGTAGCCAAAAAATACAATCTCTCCTGGACAACTTTTTAGCCTTAACATTCTCCTACAGCAATGAAGGTGTACATTTGGCCGTTTGTAACATAAACTTTATATTTGACAAATTAGCCTCCTTGGCTAATCTAAAGAAACATAAGAGCAAACCAAAAATAATAGATAATGAAAAATTGTTTGATAATGATTGCAAAAATCTAAGAAAGTCATTGAGAAATATATCTAATCAAAAACACAGAGACCCAGACAACAAAAATATATGCCTTCAATATCGGGAAACACTGAAGCAATACAAACACACCCTAAGAACAAAAAAGGAACAGCACATTAGAAATCAGCTGGATATAATTGAGGAATCCATAGAATCAAACCACTTCTGGGAGAATTTGAATAAATTAAACAAACCTCATAATAAGGAATTGGCTATCCAAAATGGGGATATGTGGAGAAATCCTTTGCAAACCTCTAAAGCAATATAACAAAGAGCCCAGAACAACAAGATGTACAAGAAAAATTACAAATCCTTGAATCAGCAGTCAAAGGCTATCAGAATCCTGTGGATACCCCAATTACAGAACAATAATTATTGGAAAAACTTTGCACTCTCCAACCCAAAAAGGCCTGTGGGGCTGATGCTATTTTAAATGAAATGATCAAATATACAGACCACAAATTCAAATTGGCTATACTCAAACTCTTCAACATTATCCTAACTCCAGATATTTTCCCCGATATTTGGAACCAAGGATTGCTCACAACAATCTATAGAAATTTAGACAAATTTGACCCAAATAATTATAGAGGAATTTGCGTTAACAGCAACTTGGGGAAAATTCTCTGCAGTATCATAAACAGCAGACTACATCATTTCCTGGATGAACACAACGTCCTAAGCAGAAGCCAGATGGATTTTTAAAAAATGATCGTACAACAGACCACATTTACACCCTCCACACTCTAATTGACAAACAAGTAAACCAAAACAAAGGCAAAATCAACTTGTGTTTTGTAGACTTCAAGAAAGCATTTGATTCAATTTGGCAAAATGTCTTTTTTTTTAACAAACTAATAGAAAGTGGTATTGGAGGGAAAACATATTATGTTATTAAATCAATGTACACTAAAAACAAACGGCAACAAGCAAACAGACTTCTTCTCTCAGGGATGTGGAGTAAAACAGGGCTGCCCAATAAGTCCTACACTATTTAACATCTACATTATTGAATTGGCAAAAACATTTGAATAATCGGCAGCACCTGGTCTCACCCTACACAACACTGAAATCAAGTGTCTGCTGTACGCAGATGACCTGGTGCTACTGTCTCCCACGAAGGAGGGGTTACAGCATCATCTAGATCATCTGCACAGGTTCTGTCAGACCTGGGCTCTGACCGTTAATCTAAAAAAATACGAATATAATGAAATTCCAAAAAAACACACCAAAGATTACACGTATTTAGGACTAAATGTCAGCAACACATGTAGCTTTCACATGGCTGTGAACGAGCTGAGAGACAAAGCAAGAAGAGCATTCTATGCCATTAAAAGGAATATTAAAATCGAAATTCCAATTAGAATCTGGCTAAAAATGTTCCAATCCGTTATAGAACCAATTGCTCTATATGGCAGCGAAGTATGGGGTCCACTCTCTAATACTGAATTTACCAAATGGGACAAACATCCAATCGAAATACTGCATGCAGAGTTTTGCA
>NW_028157716.1:0-42159 GCF_964263955.1 Coregonus lavaretus
TCTAATAATACATAATAATATGCCATTTAGCAGACGCTTTTATCCAAAGCGACTTACAGTCATGCGTGCATACATTTTTGTGTATGGGTGGTCCCGGGGATCAAACCCACTACCTTGGCGTTACAAGCACCGTGCTCTACCAGCTGAGCTACAGAGGACCTCTCTCTCTCTCTCTCTCTCTCTCTCTCTCTCTCTCTCTCTCTCTCTCTCTCTCTCTCTCTCTCTCTCTCTCTCTCTCTCTCTCTCTCTCTCTCTCTCTCTCTCTCTCTCTCTCTCTCTCTCTCTCTCTCTCTCTCTCTCTCTCTCTCTCTCTCTCTCTCTCTCTCTCTCTCTCTCTCTCTCTCTCTCTCTCTCTCTCTCTCTCTCTCTCTCTCTCTCTCTCTCTCTCTCTCTCTCTCTTCCCCCCCCCTCACTGTTATCCCCTTGTTTCATGTCCCACAGCCAAACCACAGGAAAAAACGTTTCTGCAGCAAAAATAAACAAACATGTCAAGACATGTTGGCCTTTGCTGCAATTTTCAACATCCAGAAACAACCTTGACTTTCCTTCCATCTGCACTGATGTGAAAGAAATGAACTGGTGAATACTTGCCCATGGCTTTCACCAATCCTGTGTTAGTCTGATCTGGATATTTTCAGATAAAGTAAGAGGAAACCCTCCTACTGAAGTTTTTGCATCATGGCTCAGTACACCCCCATGTGGTTGCATTAATATTTACTATTTTCTCTCCACTGGGTGGGGCTATGAGTCAACAGATAGGCCTACTGAACACCAGATAACTGCAACATTTATAACACATGTATGAAACATTTATAGCATGTGAAACGAACCTTTGCAACGAGTGGACAACAGTCTTTCTCTATCTATATGTTGAACAGTTGCTTATTGTCCATTTTTCTGTCATACACATGTCAGTGTCTTAGCCCTGTTTCCTGTCCACTAACACACATTTAAAATCCTTTCAATTAGCCCCATCTCCTACTGATCCACTCCCTGACCCCCCCTCCTCTCACTCAAATGACTACTGTGGAGTGACGTGTGTGTGTGTGTGTGTGTGTGTGTGTGTGCGTGGATGGGTGGGTGGGTGGGTATGCGTGTGAGAGAGAGAGGATGTGTCTTTGTGTGTGTGTTTGACTCAGTGTGTGTGTGTCAGTGTGTGTGTCAGTGAGTGATGTGTATCCTTGGGATTGGTCCAAAGGTAGAGGTGCAGAGGCTTGAACACAGAGCCCTCCCTGTTGAGCATAAACCAGGCTACGACATCTTAACCACTGACACACTTCTCCTAATCATTCATCCTGGACTGGCTCTCTGCTCTGCTCTCCATCCACTATCCTTAGCTCCACAGACATACAGCCTCATCTGCCACAACTGCTGCTTACCAGCTTACCTGACCCAGCTCTAGAAGAGTTAGGACAGAACTCTCTGAGGAAGATGAGCAACATGGCCATGGAGATCGTTGCCTTCATCCTGACCATATCTGGATGGATCCTGGTCTGCTCCACGTTGCCTACTGACTACTGGAAGGTGTCCTCCGTGGATGGGACGGTCATCACCACCGCAACCTTCTGGTCCAACCTGTGGAAGACATGCGTCACCGATTCTACAGGAGTGTCAAACTGTAAAGATTTCCCCTCCATGCTGGCTCTGGATGGTCAGTTCAAACTTTAGCTGATTGCTATTTTTGTTGTGCTGTTGTATCGTTGTAATTGTATGTGATTAGGTGTATTTTTGTGTGTGTGTGTGTTTGTGTGTGTGTGCGCATGCGTGTGTGTGTCTGTTTGTGATTGTAATGGAGGTATGTGTGTGTGTGATTTCTTTGACCTAATCACAGATGTCTTACATCTTGAGCATCCGTCCTCTTGGGATGAATGGCTGGCTTTGAAAAAAGTGGTATTTGGAATTTGATATCCCTATTGGTTTGTCGGATTAAGCCCAAGAGCCTCTAAAACATATACTACCAAAGGCCAGAGCAGCATTTGAACCGGGTGTTCAAGCTGCCATTTGAGGATACAATGCTTTTACAGTGGCAATAAGAGGAAAATTGAGAAAGTCAGAGCACTTTTACAAGTGTGAGATAACTCAGTGTTTCTGTCTCTTTATCTCTCGCTCTCTCCCTCACACACACACGCACGCACGCACCCACACACACACACACACACACACACACGCACGCACCCCCACACACGCACGCACACACGCACGCACCCACCCAGCATATATCCAGGTGTGTCGGGGCCTGATGATCGCGTCTGTGTGCCTGGGGTTCTTTGGAGCCACCCTGGCCCTGATTGGAATGAAGTGTACTAGGATCGGAGGCTCAGAGACCACCAAGGCCAGACTAGCAGGCCTCTCAGGCCTTCACTTCATACTCAATGGTGAATATTAATGATATTGTATGCTTTTTGAACTACTCCTTGCTATTTAGACCAGAGCTGAGTCCTCTCTGTTTTCTCTGCAGGGCTCTGCTCCTTGACTGCATGCTCCCTGTACGCACACAGGATCACATCAGAGTTCTTTGACCCACTCTTTTTTGCTCAAAAGTAAGTGTTCAGCTTAACTGTGCTACTTAATGTCCTACTGTACTGCATGTCAACAAATGAAATGCAGTGAGCACATGTATTTATTAACTGGTCACTGGCTTTACTGGCTATGCCCGTCCTCTCGTTGGCAGGTTTGAACTGGGCGCAGCGCTCTTCATCGGCTGGGCTGGCTCTGTGCTCTGCATTTTAGGGGGACTTATCTTCTGCCTCTCCTTGTCAGAGGGCTTCAGGCAAGTTTGTTTGTGTCTACAATTCATTAAATGATGATCAATTACAGAAAATGATTACTTTGATTGACGTGTTTTTTCTCCCTCCCGTTTACTCAATATGTTGTGTAATCTGTATGTACTGTACATTTCTCAACATCATGTCGACTGAGATACAGAAATCTAAAGTTATCCATAATAGAGTACACGGATCGTAAAGCTTGTCACTCAGTAAGTCAATGAAGCAGTTTAATATTAACTGTAATTAAGTTGTTTAAGTACTGGGATATCAAGGGATCACTGTCAACATCTTGTCTCATAGTGATAACAGTATAAGGACATGTACTGTATGTTGATGACTGAATGTTTTCTTTGTGTATAGTATCAATGTATTTATGTGAAAGTCACCTTGGGTGGGGGGCCTAGGGAACTGGTGTATGGGGTGGGATGAGGTAACAGACTTCTTCTATAACCGTGACTACAATTGCCCTAGATCCAGAGACTTCTCTAGTCTTCTGAACTAGAATTGTTTTCACCATGGAAATGGAATGAGGACACTGTATATCTCAAAAGAGTAACCCTTAGTGTTTTCCTCTAGTCGAGCAGAGTACTCCTACAGTGGCGCTACGTCTATGGTAACCAAGCGTCACAAACCCAGCAAGTCTGCCAACAGTTTCTACAAATCGCCAGTTTCCACAGACCCTCGAGACCCAGCAGAACACTCAAGGCAGTTTGGAAAGAACGCCTATGTGTGACAATGGACGGATCACTGGCATTGCCATATGGTCATATGAGGTGACCATGGACTATTTGACCCTTGGACTAAGCTTGATGAGGTCACCTTTTCATACCTCTTCAACCAGAACCCCAATTCCTTATTGAGACGGATTCCTGTGGGATTACATTACCTAAGGGTGTGATGCATGCTACCTGCTTTTATTTTCCTTAATATGGCACTTCTTTCCAATGCACTGTACATAGAACATCGTTTTTGATATCTTCTCTGCCAAAGGAGACTGTCCTTACTGTCCCTGTGCCTCAGCTGTTTACCTGACTACTTGAATGATGTCACCCCCTGTGGCACAAACAATGCTGGTGGAAATAACCCTTGAAATCAGCAAGAGGAAATAGGCAAGCTGTTGGCTCCTCTCTAAAACCACATTAGGTAATAGGTCTCTTCTGTCAACGGGCTATCAACAAAATAAATCAGATAAACTTGTTTTCTTCGCAGGGCAGGAAATTCGGTTTGGCTAGGATCACAATTTAAACTCCTGGGTCACCTTGAAGGGACAAACTAACTGGTACTGTTCCAAATCCATTGTTGTTCATTAGATATGCCTCAAGAACAAATATCAGGAATATGTGTCTGTTTGAGATCATCTAAAAACTAAATTTAACTAAATTGGTTCATTCCTATACATCTCCCAATATGTTGTAATCAGTGGCAATGTCAATAAACATTTTTTTTTGCAAACAAGAAGGAATTCAGTGATAATTTTCTCTGAATGATCTGATGAAAGAACATTAATTAAGTATAAAGAAAATGGGGATTGAATAAGTGGACTTTTTAATTGGTGGGTTTATCACTTTGATATAGACCTCTGTATGAGTACCTCATGACAACTACCTCTGGAACTCAACTGTGGACCCAATGCATGTCTGCCATATGCTGTCACTCTTTAGCAGACCACAAGTGAAGCCTAGATGAAGGAAGAGTCAATAGAGAGCATTGTGTGCTCTCAAGAACTGTCAAGTTCTTGTATTTTTGCAATATACCTCACACTGAAAGATGGCCCCCTACCAGCCACCACAGACAGAAAGGGGCTTCCGTTGTCTCGACTGATCACAGAGTTACCAATCAACAGCAGGCCTGCCCCAGTTGATCTTTGTTCAGACTCGGATATGGGAATCGGAAGTTTCCCCCACCGTCTGCCATCTATCTCCACCTTCTGATCAATGGAAACCTTAACCCTGTTACGTAAATCCTCTTGGCCCTCCGAGCCGGGAGACTCTCACCAGCTGGCATGGAGCTACAGCTGGCAGCCACCCCGTGCTCCATGTTCCAGTCCTGTGCATCCGTAAACAGGTGTCGGGTGTCCCACAGCTCTGGATGGATGGTCAGAGGACCTACCCTGACTACACTATTATGTCTGGATGAGGGGAAAACATAACCAGACATCTATAGACAAAATCAATAATGGTGAGTGATTTCACATTTTGATGTCCATATTTTTCAGAATGAATCAAGAGATGAATGCACCACATAAAAAATACTGTTTTATTGTATGGAATAAGTCTAAGATTCCTCATTTGTATGGATTGAAGCATCAGAAGGCTCACATGATTCACAAGCATCCATAAATAATATTTATTTTGTTACATCAGATTCAAAATTCAAAAATGAAGGCCACAAGCAGAATCCTTGCTCCAAAAGCAGTATATTTCTGCCAAATTTACAGCAGTTTGTTTGTGCCAGAAAATCCATTATGGACAATTATACTACTTTTAAACATTCAAAACAAAGTACTTTTCTGCACAAAATACACAAGTTGAGTCTGATTTTGACTGCGCTTGAGGCACAGTTTGGTTGTATTTCAACAAGACACCACCAGAGAGCAGTATATCTATACTTTATTTACAGGACCATAGAATGAAACTATTGACAGATAGAAATTCAAACAATGTTCTGTGTATGCATCATCTTTGTATGGAATCTTACTTAATATTTCTTAAATGATATTGTAGTTTATTATACAGCATGTATTTGTTCTTAACAACCCATAATTAACGTGAGGCCCTGCAAGTGAACACAACAGCGCTTTTGTTCTTTCTCTGTTATTAGCCCTTCACTAATTAAAAGCATGACACAGCCTGAATCACCACCGTATAGGTCCAGGCATCACAACAGTGCGTCCGTACCAATGTCCCATCTACTTTGCCAGTAACTTTGCCAATAAGCCGAGGGACTCAGTACAAAGAAGACCCTTCTCATCTTCACTCACCACAAGAAAATCCATCACTCCCCATGCAACTAATACCATCAGAGAGAGCCTAATTATATGAGCTCAAAGACGTTATGTTTTAATTATATAAGTAAAGCAGGCAGCACACCTAGCTAATAACCTACCGCAGCCCGAGGCAATGTCAACGGACAATGGAAGCGCTTCAACGGACTCTGAAGTTGTAATTCCTCAGGTAATGAATTCTTATTGAACTAGTTAAGGTCAGATCATTACTGTATATATCTTGAGACGAGGTCAAGGTTTTGCCCTAGGCATTGGGCCATACCAGGTAATGTTTATGTCATTAGAATAAATGTTTTCAGAATTAGTCAAATAAAATCAAAACCCACGGAATCAGCTTGGGACATAGAGATGGATGTTTTTGAAACCTGAGATAAACGCTTAGGTGAACATTTTTAGCACCCAAACAAGGTTCTGGGAACCTCAGCAGCAACAGACTCACCCATATCCACCCTCATGCAGTATGGGAAAAGTGACAACCAGGTAGAGTGACAACATGACTGTCTCGTTAGTCATACTGAGCCCTGCTACCAAACTGTCTGACTGGGATGAGCAGGTTTCTTCTCTATCACATCACAGCACAGCAGGAGACTCAGACGCCACTGTATGGTTGCTCCACCAAGGAGACACACCATTGTATAGACGAGAGAAAAAGGAATCCCCAATAAGTCAGATCTTGAGAAAAGAAACACAACAGAGACATAATAATAAGAGACAGTCATAATAAGACAACTTGAGGGTTATCTAGATATAGAGCATATAGACTGACTCCACACACCAGAGTATCAGGATGAAAATCCGCGTGATGCAGATCTGGGGCTTCCTGATGACAGTGCTGGGCTGGATCTTTGTGGCGTGCTCTATCGCCATGGAGGGCTGGAAGATCACGTCCATCGGGGGCATGGGCGGCTCGGCTGTCATCAAGGTGGCCTGGTACTGGTCTAACCTGTGGAAGGCCTGCTTCACTGACTCCACTTCTGTCACCAACTGCCAAGACTTCCCTGTGCTCTGGTCCGTGGACAGTAAGTACCATAGAGATATGCATAATATACTGTGTTCTACTTCTATTTCTATGGTGGATATGAAGTTGTATATCAACAAGAGGGACACATCTGAAGACAGTCTTGTTAAGTTAATTTATTTTACCCCCCCAAAAATAGGGTTTAAAACAAATTCTGTACAAATGTGACTATTACTGTACCCTTTAAAGCAATGCAGACAAACTTCTGTGAGTTTAGACTGTTTCAGTACAGTGACATTGGTTATTCCACTGAAGTTATAAAGCCTACTGTAGTGCAAAATGTGACCTTGCGTTTGGTTGTGTTCTTATCAACCAGACCACATCCAGATTGTGAGGGGCCTGCTGATGGGTGCTCTGTCTTTGGGGATGCTGGGGTTCGTACTCAGTCTCATTGGGATGGAGTGCACCTTCCTCGGGGGCAAGGACAATGCTAAGTACAGGAAGATCTTCACTGGAGGAGTCTGTCACATCATTAGCGGTAAACATGTTCTTTCAGTTGACTTCTCCCTCTGTGAAAACAACCTGGTAGATGCACACTGTAGCAGATTGAGAGTAGCTGACTGACTTACTTCGTCTTCTGCAGGCATACTGGCTGCGTCAGGATATGCTGTCTACGCAAAATACGTCTCTGGGGAATACTTCAACCCCTATTTTGATGGATTAAAGTGAGTTGACTTTTATAAATTGGATGCAGGTTTTTCCATTCAGTTACAAGAGAATGTTTATGTGCTCTCCCTCCCTCCCTCCCTCCCTCCCTCCCTCCCTCTAACACACAGGTTTGACCTGGGGACTCCTCTGTTTCTTGGCTGGGTGGGATCAGCTTTCCATATGACAGGGGGTTGGTTCTACCTGGTCTCTGTGTGCAAACTGCTCTGTGAGGACAAGAGGTGAGTACAAGCATAGCCATACTCATCATGGAATAGTTATTGATTTATTCATAAAACACTTGTCATTGATTGTATGTTATCTCTCCCAGCCAAACTATAGTCATCCCTGAACTTCCCGAGGTTGAGTGTGACCAGGCCAAGTCCACCACAGCACAGTCCCCAGTATCCCAGATCACCTCAAAGATCAAGGTTGCATCTGCATCTAAGATTTCTTCAAAATCTGCACACTCAGATGTGTCTGCCATCTCCTCAAGGTCTGTTCAGTCCGGTCGCGTGTCCAAATCAGAGCGATCTGGACGATCCTCGAACTCCGGGCAGTCCTCGAAATCTGACGGTGGGTCTTTGACGTCTGGTCGTTCATCAAGGTCCCATGGGTCAATACACTCTGAGGTGAGCAGCGGCAGCAGTAGAACAGTGTCCTCTTTATCCAGTGGGTGAAGGAGGAGCGAGAGAGAACCGTTTATCAAAAACTCCTACATATGACCTGGTTCTGTGCATAGTATGTGGGATTTTGACTGGACCGAACTGAAGTAACAATTGTATATACTCTATATGATGATTAGAGCTGTCAGAGTTAATTCTTTAACTCAAGTTAACTTTTTGAATTTTAGTGCATTAATGTTTTTTAATCATGATTAATCGCATTGTCTGAAAGCTTTCAAAATACACTGAAAACATCCTAAATACTTTGGACAACTCAATTTGAGCTAATTCTGAATTTGCGATGAATCACAACAAATCCTTTGATTAACTCGATTAAATGTTTGAATCGTTTGACAGCCATGTGAGGAAAAGTCTCTGTATCTAATGGCCTGTTTCCTGAGAGTATTTCACGATCATCAAATAAACTGCTTCATCACATTCATTGTTTCATGTATTGCTATTGATAATGTCATTAAAGCAGGGCCTTTCTACCTTTTGAGCAAGCTCTCTCTGATTCCGTGTTGTGTTTTGTTCTCCATTTTCAAATTATTCAACTGTAGTCTAATCAAAATCAAGATATTTTTAGATATTGTCGGCACGGTCATACCTGCCAAAGCAGTCAGGGAGGTTGCCTGTAAACAGTCTCTGTTTTTGGTGTTGCCACTGTTTCCTATTTAAATCAAGAGTGATATGCCGCACAGCTGACAGACCGATGCTCCTATCTTGTGCTCTTCTAAATAAATATGGAATCATTTTCAGTGGATGCATTTTTGTGAATTCCGTGACTAGATGGGATAAAATCAGTAACCTTGTAATAGCTCCAGTAACTTACACTCGGTAGTCCATGTGAGCGATCCTCTCCAACCTGTCCAGACAGAGGAAAGTGGAGGAGGTTGGTTCAGATCCTGGGCCTCGTGGTGTCCATGCTGGGCTGGGTGTTTGTGGCCTGCACCCTGGCTATCGACTACTGGAGGGTGGCCCAGGTCGGCAGCCAGAGTGGGTCATCCATCGTCAGAGGGACCTGGTTCTGGTCCTACCTGTGGAAAGACTGCTCTGAGGACTCCACCGCTGTGGTCAACTGTGTGGACTTTGGGGTTCTGTGGACGGTGAAACGTGGGTTGAGTACTGGAATCTCTCGTCTGGTATCTGGTATCTCTGTGTGGAATAATCAGGAGTCTTATGGGTGCATTGTCTCTTAATATAACATTTTCTCTAAATTGAATTGAATTAATTAAAGCATATTGGCAGGTTAACACAGCTGTGATACATAGTGACTAATACAATGATACATGATAGTTGCAATATATTTTATTTGGCTAAGCTAGGTTCGATTAATTTTGTACATAATGTTACAGGAATTGATTAGCCTCCAAAGCAATGAGGTCTGTACGCGTTACACAGCATACATCCAGGGAGTGAGGGGACTTGTGATGATTGGTTTAGCCCTGGGGCTGGTGGGAACTGTGTTCGGCTTTGTTGGAATGGAGTGCACTTACATTGGAGGAAACCACAGAACCAATGACAAACTGCTATTAACAGCTGCCTCTCTCCATTTTATTGGCGGTAACTTTCCTTTTTCAGGACACATACAAATCACCATAACTTAGAGGGTTTAAACTTCCTCATCCTGACCATAAACATGTTTTTCTTCCTTGTCATTGGTTCCTGATCCCTGACGCATCATCATGCAGGCGTCTCAGACAACGCCAGTTATTGTTTATAAACACAGTTGCAGCAGCCATTGTTACACGCCAAAGCAGACCCATCAAAACGAAGGTAATGTCGCAAATAGAACAATCTGAGAGGGAAGATGTTGGAATAACAAACTGTATGGGAATGCCAAGCTGTATTTCGTCTACATTTTCTCTACTCAGGTATGACATTGGAACTGCTCTTTGGCTTGGCCTAGTGGGAGGCTTCCTCATCATATTAGGGACCATTCTGTTCTCTGCCACTGTATTCACAGTAGCCCATTCAAAAAGGTTAAATGTACAGTACAAGTATAAGCATACCTGCATAATTTACATACATCACCACATACGCATGCTTCTTTCAGTACATTTCAGTTATCAGCCTACACTGTGATTTGCGTAAACTTTTAGTGCATGTTTTCTGAATATATCTTAATTTGCTTAATATAATTTCTATAGCAGGATGGAATAGGCCCCCTCCTCCACATCTCCCATGGTACCCCTCACCAGACAATTCTCAACTAGAGAAAACAGCCAATCAAAACAGTCCTTACAGTCACAGGCGCCAAAGGGATCCAACAAGTCCCACCTCTACAGTGAATACATGGTTGTGATCGTGGGACATGTACATGTTGTACTGTGATTTCAGTTTTTCACATGTAACTGTTCCATGTGTATTTTAATGTTATTTTTCATTTAAAAATTATACACTGCTCAAAAAAATTAAGGGAACACTTAAACAACACAATGTAACTCCAAGTCAATCACACTTCTGTGAAATCAAACTGTCCACTTCACATCAAAGTTGGATCAGCCTGTAGTGTGGTTTTCCACTTTAATTTTGAGTGTGACTCCAAATCCAGACCTCCATGGGTTGATAAATTTGATTTCCATTGATAATTTTTGTGTGATTTTGTTGTCAGCACATTCAACTATGTAAAAAAGTATTTAATAAGATTTTTTAATTCATTCAGATTTAGGATGTGTTATTTTAGTGTACCCTTTATTTTTTTGAGCAGTGTATTTTAATTATTGTAGCAAAACAAATTGTTCAATAAAGATCTACTTTAGGATACTCTCCACGGCTCTACTCTATAGGTTACATTACATAGATCATTATCAGTTTGTCCAGAAAATACTGATATGAATCAGTTACATGCATCATTATGTTGTGACTTTAGCTGGGATGGAGCAGTTCATCCACTGTGATTTGAGATAAAGGGCTATGAGAGGGAGACCTAGTCAAACCCCCATATGAGGGGAGGGAGGGTGGGAACCAGTTTCATCACTTGCCATCCCTGATACTATCTCCCCCTGGATCATGGGAAAATAGAAGTTTGCTTACTGAGCAAAACCCTGTGAGATAAGGCAAACTTCCACAATGCTGGCTTGACTGGGAGGCATCAGTGACATAACAATGCAAGTGTCTGGCTGCACCTCGACTTCCAATGACCAAAGATCCCTTAGTGGCTCTGGAACTTCACTCCAGCTTTGTTCACTACACCCATTTCTCTGGTAAATCCTCTTCATACATTTATATATTTTTTTCGGAACCACTGCCAAGCTCAAGGAGAGCATCCTCCTTATCACCATCATCATGAAGCACAGGACGGTGATGATGTATATGGAGATAGGCTGCTTTGTGTCGTGTCTGGCTGGCTGGATTCTGGTTTGCTCCACCCTGGCTATAGAGTACTGGACCTGGTCTGAAGTGGGCAGCATGGTGCTCACCACCGGCATCTACTTCTCTAGCCTCTGGAAGGACTGTGTCTCAGACTCCACGGGGGTGTCCGACTGCAAAGAGTACCCCTCCATGCTGGCACTACCAGGTATGTTCTGGTCAGCTTGTCACAACTTCCATGGATGTGTGATTCTGTCCTAATATGGACACTGTGCATCTGATGATACATGATTGGATAGTGATGCTTACAACTTGGAGGGTTGATATCTTGATCTTCAGTGCAGTTCGGTGCAGTTGATTGTCATTTAGCATATGCTCTTATGCAGTACTACATTACAGGCAGACAATGGGGCAGAGCAGAAGTATGAATATAAACATCATGATCAACATTTTGCAGATGGAAGTAGTGATCCAATAGAGTGGAATCCACAAACTCCAACATTCCCTGAGTACACAAAACATTAAGAACATTCCATGACATAGACTGACCAGGTGAGTCCAGGTGAAAGCTATGATCCCTTATTGATGTCACTTGGTAAATCCACTTCAGTGTAGATGAAGGGGAGGAGACAGGTTAAAGAAGGATTTCTAAGCATTGAGACCATTGAAACATGGATTGTGTATGTGTGCCATTCAGAGGGTGAATGGGCAAGATGAAAGATTTAAGTGCCTTTGAACGGGGTATGGTAGTAGGTGCCAGGCACACCGGTTTGTGTCAAGAACTGCAATACTGCTGGCTTTTTCACACTCAACAGTTTCTTGTGTGTATCAAGAATGGGCCACCACCCAATGACACAACTGTGGGAAGCATTGGTGTCAACATGGGCCAGCATCGCTGTGGAATGCTTGACACATTTATATATTTCACATTTCAGTCATTTAGCAGACACTCTTATCCAGAGCGACTTACAGTAGTGAGTGCATATATTTTCATACTGGTCCCCCATGGGAATCGAACCCACAACCCTAGCTTTGCCAGCGCCATGCTCTAACAATTGAGCCACACGGGACTTGTTGACACCTTGTAGAGTCCATGCCCTGATGAATTGAGGCTGTTCTGAGGGCAAAAGGGGTTTGGTACAACTCAATATTAGGAAGCGGTTCCTAATGTTTGGTATACTCAAATGTATATAACACATAACTGTAGTCCTGTACTGTAGCTTCCTCTGTTTAACTGAGTGTTCTACTCTCTGCATCAGTGTTCCTCCACACGGTTAGGGCTCTGTCGATCTGTTCTGTCATCCTTGGGTTCTTCGCTGGAGTCCTCACACTGATAGGGATGAAATGCACCAAGATTGGAGGGTCAGAGCTCGCCAACGCACGGGTCACCTTCGCCGGGGGAATCACCTATCTGACGTCTGGTAAGATATGTTTATGGAGTACTTGATTAGTAACCGAAGTGATTAGTGATATGATGATAATAGCCGTTTTCCTCCTAGGATTTGCTGGCCTGATTGTGTACTCCTTGTGGGGTAACAAAGTAAGATCAGAGTTTGTGGATCCGAATTTCAAGGCACAGAAGTGAGTGGATAATTTTCAGTGAGACTGTTGGAACACACTAGAACAACATTGGTTTCAAGTAGTTAAGTATACAGTATATGCATTCTCATTTTTGCTCTTCAGATTTGAAATCGGAGCAGCGGTTTTTATTGGCTGGGGAGGCTCGCTCTTGCTCATCACCGGTGGTTTCGTACTCAGTTTCTTCTCTGGAAAGGAGGGTCTACGCTCGACGTAATACCTTCCACAAAATTCCTGCTTCACTCAGACAATAGATTGCATCAGAGGAATATATTTTGTGTCGAATTCGTTCATCATCTCACAATTCTCTTGCTCCGTCTTCCAGTTCAAAGAAAAGGCCCCGCAGACCTAGATCCTATGCCACAGCTCAGACCAGACGCACATTCATGATGCCAAACTCTTCCAGAGTGACTCCAATGCCACAATTGTTCCAAGAGAGCAGAGCCGGCAGGAAGACCAGGACAACTAGGACATATAGCAGGGACGATTTTTTGTGAGCTGCAGTAGCTCCTGTGCTGCAGGAAATACACTGCTTCATATCATTGGTCGTTAGATACCATGAAAACATTGTAGGAACTGAATCAATTTGATTTGGTAACTGTCTCACCACCTACACCTTGAAGATACCCTTTGTATGACTGTTTTACTAACATATAACTGTGTTCCGTTTACACTGTTTTCCTTTGAACATTTTGAACTGAATTGACATTAAGGAAAGAGATTAAAGTTTTCATTTGAATTTTAAAAAATGTTTTATTGCTTGTATAGCATGTATAAATATTTTATATACAAAAACACATTTTCTGACCTGTTCTTTCATAGGACACACAAATGTCTTACACATTTAATGTAAATTGTTTTGACACAAATCATACAAGTACCTCACATGGAGTGCAATATCACATTTCATAAAACCTCTAAGGTGACAATTATCTATAGCTAATATATCATCTTTATATTAAATAAAAACACTGAAAACTGCCACAAGGCAGATGGCTACCACTGTCATAGGTGTATATCTCTATAGATACACTGTGTCCTGAGCAGAGATAGATGATCTCTTTGTTAAGTCTCTTTTATATGATATAGTGATATTCTAACAGCATCGTAAATCATGTATAAGTATATTTGTCTTCCAAATCATTCCTATGGACATCATATTGAGTTTTATCATTCTAGAACTGTAAACCCGTATCACCTCCATAATGCTATACATCATCGTCACTCCAGTCGCTGACAGAGACCAGGCTGCTCTTCAGAGTGCTGCCGGTTCCTGCTTCATTCAGACCTGGGGAATGGATAAACATCATCAGAGGCTGAAGGTGAAGGATAAAGGGACCTGAATGGAGCCGGGGCTGTGAGAGTGAGTGAGACTGACCTGTTTTCTGTCCCTTCCCAGTGGAGGTTCCCCAGACACTGGTAGTGCTGTTTGAGTCCAGGCTCTTCCTCACAGGGGCGGTGGGCTTGCCCACGGGGGCGGATACCGATAGGTCATCCAACGAGGAGATATCCCAGTCATCCTCATCTTCCTCGTTTGTATACTGAAACACCACATAACATGATTAGCTGGACAAGCTCCAGTTACAGTGTGTGATACTAAAGGTAATGGGAACATTCTGACGTCCGCACATTTTCTGTTTGTTCTCTCGGTCTTATGTTACTCTGAGTTGATGATGACACTGCAGAGAGGAGACTAGAGAGGATTTCTCACCTTGAGTTCCCGTACAACATCTTTGTCTTTCCACTCTGGTAAGGTGCTCACTCCCCCTAGTGGCTTTTTTGGTCCTCTGTCTGCAAGCTGCTTCTCCAGGCTCTTAGTCAAGTCCTTGACCAGGTTATCTGGAAAGACAAATATGGTCAGCACAACACATAAAAACATATGGCAACAGTTATCAATACACACACAATTAAAAAAGAAAAGGCTGCAGACTTGGGGCATGCGTGTTGTTATCTGAAATGAGCACTTAATACCACACAAAGGAGTAAACCAGCAGTAAAAACAACAAAAGTCCCTCTTACTGTTTGTAGTCTTCTGTACGTTCCCATTCTGGTCTTTGTAGTTCTGGAGCTGTTGTGTGTCGATCTCCTCCAACTCACTCCCCTCTGTCCACTCTCCCTCGCTCTCTACCACAGTGACTGCCGTCTTGGTCGTGTTGACCGCAGTGCTTCTGGGCTGCTGGGGTTTAGATGGCTGAGCCTGGGTGGTCCTGGGCTGGACCGGTTTGGGCTGGCTTGATCTGGCCTGGACCGGTTTGGACTGGGTGAGTTTGTGATGGGGGGTGGTCTTGGGTTGTGTTGGTTTGGGCTGGGAGGCTCCGTGATGAGGGACTCTCTGCTCCTGTCTGGGTTTGTGAGGTGGCTCCTCGTCCTCTTCCTCCTCAGACTCCTCCTCTGATGATGACTCGTCGTCTGAGCTGAAGGGAGGGGTCCTATGAGGACAAAGGCAATATCATCATTTGAAAAGAATATACAATCAATCACTTCCTTATAAGGTAATAAGAGACAGCTTATAAGACAACTAACTTTCTATGGTATCCTTCTCAATGCAACAGACTATGTACCCCGATATCTTTGGCGTGATAAGAAACTGATACCACATAAATGAAGCCAGTGGTGAGGTAGTCTCTTTAGACATAGTGTCTATCTGGCATGCATTAAGACAAACAGCAGGAGATTCTGACTAGGTACGTACTTGGGAGTGGAGGTCTTGGGCAGGGTGGTCTTGGGCAGGGTACTGGTAAGGGTCCGGGGGGCAGGCTGGGGGGTCGTCTGCAGCTGTTTGGCAGGCGCTGCTGGTGGTCCTGACATCACTTGGGTCACCTTGGAGGAAAGGCTGCTGGACCGTTGTCTGGCCTGGGTCACTGTATGGAGGGACAGAACAACAACAGCAGTTAGCTGATTAGTTAGTTTGAGGACGTCTCAAGGCCTCAGTAGGTTAAAATGGTGACGAAGATGACTCATGTTGCGAGGAGCTTAAGGCTTATGGCTTAAATGTTACATTGATTAGGGGGGACTTTTTTTTATGTCACCAGCAGCATGCCAGAAAACTATCACAAGAGAATGGAATAGACCCACGAGTTGAAATGTGTCTTTGGTTTGAACCCCTCAGCAAAAACCACATTAACATTCTGGAATGAGTTAAAGGTTCTAAGACATCATACTCCCCACATGTACCTTGAGTGGGTTGTTTGGGTTTGACCCGCTGCTCGGGGGCAGAGTCACTCCCCGTCCTCTTGTCCTTCAGTCTCAGACGCAGTGTGTGAGTCACATCCTCACGGTGACGCCAGTAGTCCGGAATGTCCCTCGCCGCACTCTCTCTCTCTGAGCGCACCTTAGCCATGATATCACTGTACTCGCTGGCTCTGAGTCCCCTCAGCCCCTACAGAGTTGTGTAGATTTTGAAAATGGAAAACGTTTAACTATCATAATGATTCTCTTTACTGGGGAAACAAATGATCCCTCAAGTCTATTAGCGAAGTCAATTTGTTTTACGTTTTTGATGGTGGCTCTGTCAGGCTCACTCTTTGACGGCATAGATCTTCTACAGAGTGTGATGTTAAAAGGTGCAGTTGTGTATTTGTACTCATGAAGGTACAGTACGTACCGGTTTGACTCCCAGGGACTCAAGCTTCTCTAGGAGTGCTTGCTCCAGGGCGGGACGCAGCTCCCTCTTGATGTTGGGGTTCTTCCTCAGGACACTGGTCACAGGAGACGGCTGCTTCTTTACAACAACAGGCTTCTTCTCAGACACGCTGGACCAGTCTATGACAAGCACCAGACAGGTACAGAACAGTTACACACATACACTTAGTAACTCATTAGTCTACTTGATAACACACTCAAAATAACACTGACGCCTTTGTAGTTTCAGAGGACAAGCATGAAAATGATTTGAGAGAGTGAGAGAGAGAGAGAGAGAGAGAGAGAGAGAGAGAGAGAGAGAGAGAGAGAGAGAGAGAGAAAGAAAGAGAGAAAGAGAGGTGCATATCAGCTTCCCTTCTTCCATCTACATTGACCCGTGCCATAGATGTAACTACAGCTAACAGCCACAGGATTCTGTAGAGGGACAGGCAGAGGAGGAGAACATCTTGATGCTTTTTTGGGCCAATGTGGCTTTGACTGACTCGACTGACTACATGGCAGGCATCACAAACCGACTGACACGTCCATGCAGAGAGCATGCATCGAGCAGACAGACGCTGCTGCTGCCGTCTAGACTGTGTTACCTTTGTCCTCCTCAGACAGCTCCTCTATAGGATCCAGTTTAGGAGCAGAGGGAGGCTGCTCTGATTGGACAGCACATGGGGTCAGAGGTCAGACAAGAGTGGGAATTAGGAGGAGGGAACTCAGGTAGAGGGCACTATAACATTGATCACTAATGGTGTCTAGATGGGAGGTCTGATCAACAGAGAGAGAGATCGTTGACAGAACAGTCTGGTTACATGCTAGCATACCTTTTCTCTAAACAAAAGGATGCAGATGTCTAGATTGACTGAGCTAAGTTGTTAGAATCTCCTGCTAACAACTTACCATTCACTACTCTCTTTGGTTTAGGCTCTGGTGCTGGGGCTGTTATGATCACTGAAACATACAAAGTAGGAACAATAGTCTGTAATAACAGGTTATTTACAGAACTACAAACAGCTAATATCCAAGTTCAAGCTAATATCCAAATTCAAGCTAATATCCAAGTTCAAGATATCAAAATTCAAGCTAATGTCCAAATTCAAGCTAATATCCAAATTCAACAAATATAAACATAGTAGTACAAAAAATGAAGTCAAAGAAAAAGTATGCATACCTGGAACTTCAACTACTTTAGTAGGTGGATTTGAGGACATGTGCTTAATCTGTGAAATGAAGCAGTACAATTAGCTACATTTCTTAAATTATATATATATTTTATGTTTTGTATTCAACCCCTGCTGTTGAACCCCAATGGCGTAATCTAATTTAAGTGAACTCCTTAACATGCTTATGAAGTCAGAGCGGCCCTGTCGACTACACTATATGAGCGTATGAAAACATGACACGTCCATCCGGCGCCGTCAATCCAGGATTTCCTGTATGAGGGCCGAGCAGGCGCCTCGTTTCCTCATATTCCCAGCTGCCCCGGTGGTGAGTGAACTGACCTGCTCTCTCTGAGAGAGGATGATTAGGTCCCGCTCCTGAAGCCGCTGGCCACTCTCTTCCTTCTGCCTCTGGCTCTGCTGCTGCCACTCCACCACAGACGACTCCAACCTGCTAAACTGATCCTGCCACTGAGAAGAGACATAGGACAGACATAGATGTTAGAGAGCACACAGCCTCTTTCAAGGCTCTCTGATGACCTTTAATGAACTATTCAACAGAACTCACAAGTAGTTCTGTTAACCAGTGTTCTTCATGAAAACGTCACAGATACGTCATCCATATCTTACCTGATTCTTTTCGCTCTCATGGTTAGCCTTCATTTTTTCAATTTTTGATGTAAACCTTTCCTCCTGTAACAAAATAAATTGTTGATAAATGTTTTTATCACAACTTGAATTATTTAAAGATAAGAAGCACTGCTTAGCTGCTTACCAGTTTCCTGTGTTTCTGATCCATCTTCTGGACCACAAGCTTGTTTTTTTCATCCATGTCTTGGTCAGTCTGTTGGGGAGCAGGACTGGGCCTCCTCTCAGGATTGGTCCTCTGGAGGTCCACTTTCTGTACAGATCACATCAAACAAAAACCTTGCTGACTTACAGCACCAAATCACCAACGCATCAGTTTGAATTGGACACAGAACCATGAAAGTCAGTGCTTTGACAAATGGAGTAGTGGACTAACTTGTTGAAGAAGAGCGTTCTGGTTGTGAAGCATCTCTATCTCCCTCCGGAAACCGTCTCTCATCTCCTCTATCTTCCTGTGTTCTTCTTCCTTCCATCTCTCTAGCTTTCTCATCCAATCCTGGTGCATGGACTGCTGGTCTCTTTCCTACAGATGAAAGGGAATGAAAACGGTCAAAACCTCTAAAGAAATGCAAAAGTGCAAACATTGCATTCAATAACGAAGCTGATCAACGCCATGGAAACAAGCACGGTTCCTATTGTCCCACCTGAGAGGCCTTGGCCAAGAGGGCTTGCTTCTGTGACTCCAGCTCAGATGTGGTCTTACTCAGCTGCCCTTTCAGCCGACTGATCTCCTCTTCATCGGCAATGCTCTTCACTTTCCTCTGGTTGCCTGTCCTTAACTCTGAGAGAGACAATTACAGAGACATACTCATGAAGAAAAAGATAGCCTAACTGCTGTTTCAGGGCCGGGCTCAAAGATAAATCTCTCTCTTTCTGCTAGACGGTGTGGGAGTGAATGACATGTCTACTGCTGCTGCAATCTAGAGTGGGATGTCATAGGAACTGGTTTTCCGGCCTTGTAGGAACACTGTGGTGAGCTTGGGGACACCCATACCATTGGGACTCCTTATGGGACTGTCAGGAGAGACAGGGTGGTTGGCTGCATCAAACCTTCTTACCTTACTTTCCCTACCGTTCTCTTTAAACTGATGATCAAACCTTTTAAAGCTCTCTTGACTTACGGCTGTCGTACTCGTCTGGATGGCGACGTTGCATATGATTCTGGAGAAAGGAGGAATTCATGAAGGCTTTATCACAATGTTGACACTAAAGGAAAAGAAAAAGAAATGTAATTATTCATCTACAGTACATTCAACTTGGAACCATGGCAACTTGCAAAGTTTTTCATGCAAAGAATCAATGAACTGAATACATGTTGTTTGCTACCTTCACTTATAGATAAAACGTAAGTCCAATTTCATAATAGGCTACTTGGGCTGTGTGTATAAAATTAACACATCTGAACCCAAAGCTCAAGCCGCGACTATACTATCTACCATTAAGCTTTAGTGACTGTTTCCTGGGAGACAGATCTACATAGTTCAATTGGTAGAGCATGGCGCTTGTAACGCCAGGGTAGTGGTTTCGATCCCCGGGACCACCCATACGTAAAAATGTATGCACACATAAAAGCATCTGCTAAATGGCATATTATTATTATTATTATTATACCATCTACCAATAAGCTTTAGTGACTGTTTCATGGGAGACAGATCTTCATAGCGACTATACCATCTACCAATAAGCTTTAGTGACTGTTTCATGGGAGACAGATCTTCATAGCGACTATACCATCTACCAATAAGCTTTAGTGACTGTTTCATGGGAGACAGATCTTCATAGCGACTATACCATCTACCAATAAGCTTTAGTGACTGTTTCATGGGAGACAGATCTTCATAGCGACTATACCATCTACCAATAAGCTTTAGTGACTGTTTCATGGGAGACAGATCTTCATAGCGACTATACCATCTACCAATAAGCTTTAGTGACTGTTTCATGGGAGACAGATCTTCATAGCGACTATACCATCTACCAATAAGCTTTAGTGACTGTTTCATGGGAGACAGATCTTCATAGCGTGAGTGACTTGATACACCCCGTATGCCTGGCGTCACATCGCTCCAGCTCACAGGGGGAGTCACAGACAGGGCAGATTAAACGCTGGAGCAACCACATCACACGCCACATTTAACGCCCGACACCAACACAGCCTGCATCTGTGCCTTCATTCAAATTTAACCGCACTGCTACCGATACCTTGTTGCACCGCGTGCTGGTGCTCTACTATGCTGCAGGGGAAGTGGTGGTTCCTACAACAGAGACCCTTGTTGTTATGTTGTGTAATTGGATTGCTGCTCTGGAATAACTTTGGAAATCGCTAGTGAAATTGAATTAGGTCTGGTCATTGATAGAATGAAGGCAGTTGTGTATCTGTTGGCATCCGTTTGCTGTGTCTTGATGTGTGAGACAGTAAAAAAAAAAGCCGACTAAAACTTTCATTTTCTAGATTGCATTAACAACACAGGCTGAAATAGGCAGTACGTTTCTTGAATGATAAAAGTACTACAATTTAGGAAACATTTCTGTGCTTTACAGACAATTAGGCTAGATACTGTGTATCAGATACACTCTGTATCTGTAAATGTAGCTTGATGCAAAACATTTGAGTACCTGTGTGAAACAATCAACACATCTAGGTCTATTTTTAGATGCATGGTGGTCCATCAATAATTGACGCCTCGGTTATCAACACGCCTGTTAGCCGGGGAGGGCACTCTCACCTAGCAACAATGCTCAGTCATATGAAAAACTAGGTGTTGCCTTGGCAACAGCTGGGCCCTGGTCAACAGCAATGCCATTAAAAAATATAAGGATATATCCTTCTATTCTACATCTGTACAATAAATGCATACATTCAATGTGGAAACAAAGGTAATTCTGGAGCAGAAAATAGAAGAACATCAAAACGTCCTGTTGACACGAGACCAATGTCATTATGGAAACATGAATGAGGGTGTGGGGGTGTGGTTCAGTCATTTTGGTTACGGCTCTTGCCACCCTTTTGTAAGTGGATTAAAAGAAGTAGGTCTAATTATCACCAGCTGACGCCATCTGCTCAGAGCACAATCCTATTGTTTAGGTCCCAAAACAAGGCTGATAATGACTACGTATACCAATCCTTATAAAGTGGCCACATTACAGCTACAGTACGAGGTGAACCTATTTCCAATACTATGTATCTGATTTAAATGTAATAATTAATTTTAACCAAATCCAATTAAATTGTGTTTGTCACATGCTTCATAAACAATAGGTAGACTAACAGACTAACTGAAATGCTTACTTTTGGGCCCTTCCCAACAATGCAGAGAAAAAAATTAAAAGGAATAAATACACAATGAGTAACGATAACTTTGCTTTATACATGGGGTACCAGTACCGAATTGATGTGCAGGGATACGAGGTAATTGAGGTAGATATGTACAAAGATTACCTCCTGTTAGCATTCTCACTTTTCTGACAATGACAATTGAACAAAGCTAAAGCAGCTCTGAATACCACCTGGGGAACAATGGCTAAGAGGGGGACCCAGGAGGAAGGGGGGTGGGGGGACTGACAGTTGTACAATGCAAATGGAAACCGACACTGAGAAGAAGTGTGCAGTGTGAGGAGGTGTTCAGTACCTTATGGCAATTGGTCATGTTGATCATAGCCTGCTGGTTGAGGGCAATGATTTTCTTCCTCTGTTTCAGCTCCGTCTTCAGTGCCTTGGCCTGGTCCGCCTGCTTCTGCTGCTGGGCCAGGAGCTGCTGGTGCTCGCGGGCCTGGGTCTGCAGCCTCTCCTCGGCCGCCCCCAGGCTCAGGGTCAGGTACTCCTGGGAGTGCAGCAGGTACTCCACTGTCAGCTGGGCCAGGCGGAAGAGCTTGAGCAGCGCCGGGTCCACGGGGCTCTGGCAGCGGACACAACGCTCTCCCTCCACGTTGCAGAAGGTCACCCCTGTGATGTGCTCCTGCAGGGTCTGGAAGTCCAGCTCGCTGGCCACCAGGTCCACGTCCACCACGCTGATCCGGCGCCAGTCTACGCTCTCGCGCCGCGGACGGAATTTGAAGGGCGGGATGGTGGTGGATGTGGAGGCAGACATGGCTGGTGGTGGTGCTGGAGGACACCGGCTGCTGGAGGAGGGCTGGCTCAGGGGGGAGTTTAGGAGGGAGGGGATCCCAGCTGATGAGTGGGTCCCTTGGGTCTCTGGCTGGTACGGGTAATAGACGTTATTGTAAAATGGCTGAAAAAGACAAGACATTTATACTCGGTTATTCTTTTTTTTGTGACAGACAACAATGAAGAGATTATTGTGTGCTACAGATTAGAAAAGCAGCATCTCAATCAAGGTCAGGGAGAAACAAACCTTCTGCAAGTATCATAGCAATATAACAAGAGCATGAACACAGATTGGAGAATATGGAAGAAAAAAAGCAAGGATTCCACCACTTAGAACATGAATGAACCATATGATGACACAAAAAGGCTCAGCATTACATACGTATTCGACGGTAATCTACCCAATTCTACTGATGTCGAGTCGACGCCGTGATGTCCTTACCATCCTTTATGAGATTGAACACAGAGAACGAGTAGTCGTTTCCTATTGGTGCACGCCCCCTTCAGCTGTACGCCGCGACACCGAGGCATGGCGTCCTCTCGATCACCATGGAGACAGACCGGCGCGTCCCACTTTACGGGCTCCCTGGGGAGACACATGTTATCAAAATATTGCACCTAAACAATCCTAAATGATTCAATTATGCACGCGACTGCAGCATCAACAGCATCCTCGCGAACTGGATGTTTTTAATGTTTTTGTGAAGTCACGGATCTGATATGTGTATCCCCCCCCCCCCCCCAGATCAAATGTAGACTAATGTATTGTCAAAGAAAATAACCAAATAAATATGATTGATTGATTGGTAGCTAACTTCTTTGGAAGCTAGATTTCTGCATCACCCACTACTGGCTGCCCCTCTCAAATTACGGGCACTGTGCTTCAACAGCTCAAGTTGGGACAAGTTGAGCCCAACAAAAGAACAGAACGCATGTGGAGAAATCGTTTTTGGATTTTGAAAACTCAGCATGTTGTTGTTCATGGCTTGGACTTCAGTTCCACGGATACAGTTAGCTAATTTCAGCAACATAAAATGATTAGTTAGCTACCTAGCTATAAATGTAACTAAGCTATACTAGTTACTAGCGTTGTTGTTCTTTAGCTAGCTAAGTAACGTTTCTTTTGTAAACATTAGCAAAATAGCAACCGGTAAATTAACTAGCCAACACATCTGTATTTTCCAAAATGGAGTTGAGTTCAGTCCGTAAGTACTTCTACTGTCAGCTAGCTAGCTAGATAAGTTAGTTAGCTAATTGTCTAACGGACATTTAATTTAGCCGCAAACGAACTTGTTGAACATGGACTTCATTTGCATGTGCTTTTGCGTTTATTTCATAAAATCAATAACATTCTGATCAAATTCAAAGTTTTAGTTAGAAGTCAAACGTACCGTCCGCAACGTTTTTAAAGTCCATAAAAACGGTTTTTCCAGGAGACTCAAGCTTTGCGAGATCTACTGATGGAGTGAAACTGGAGAGACCGCGATGACGTAGCAGCTGCTGCACACATTCCAAAGACTCTGCTCATCGTGTTCCCCTCTCAAAAGAGGGGGAAGGGAATTAGGGAACTCAAACTGCTGAGATTTAGGAAAGGAGGGATTAAAAGATGTGGGTGTTAGTCTAATATCCCCCTGAATACGCAATTGCATGCACCATATGCATATTTAGAGCCACAGTGCTTTTAACATTTTGTTGGCTGTTGGCCGTTACTTTTTAGCCACAGTCGTTGTTTTTATAGGCAAGAAAAACAACGGCGCAAAGAACAGGCTGCTGCGCTCAAGGTTGTGTTCGTTCGTGAACAGTTTTTAGTGTTTTAAGGACTCCCCCTTGTGGTGTAGATTATGAATTTACCCACAGAGATGTGTGGCTTGTTCTACCAGAAGATGTCAGTAGTAAATCGATTTATTTTTAATGTTTTATGATTATGCATCACTTGCACGAGGCATTTTCAAGGTAAGGCTGTATAGTTACTGTTTGGTCCATTAAGCCTAGTATTTCTGGCAAAATGTATCCCCATTGATTTTATTATATTATAATACTTTTATCAATTTTGTAAGACAAATTCTAGTTCATTTGGTCCTTTGGAATCACAGTCTAGATGTGTCATAATAAAATAAGACCATATTGAGATTATTTACATGAGTGCAATGTCAATGACCCACCAATTCTCTACACACTATTATTAGCATGACACAGACAATAGGACATCTAACTCACTATTATCAAGGGGAAACATGTCAGCTGTTTTAGTTGAGGGCAGTCAGGCCAAACAGCTGTGGGGGCAGGGAGAGAACACAGCACCTCCTTGTTAAAAGAGACAGAAAGACACTGTGGGGTGAATCGGTGCCAGTCAGCACACTAAGGCATGCACGCAGGCACACACACACACACACACACACACATTGTGCATTTAACAAGGGAGTTTAGATAGTAGGATTATCCTAAAACTCGTCCTTTCCATCTTAAGAGTGCCTTTCATATCACATCAGCTTAAAGAAGGAAGAGAGATAACATTTAGTGCTGAACCTGCTGTTGGAGTGCCACTGCTGCGGTAGACTGACAGTAGACGCTATTTGAGCAGTGGCTCCTGGCATATTTCCCTGGTCAGTCCCCAGTTTGCACCACTAGCAGCAGATAGAGGTCCTAATAAATAGAGGATTTAATTCCCCTCGACAGTGCTGAAGACAGACAGACAGACAGACAGACAGGATAGCCCCGGGCAGACAGACAGAGAGACTTTTCTCTCAGGGGCTTGTCCAGGAGCAGGCATGAAGCCCATACTGGTGTGGTGTGGCATCCTAATGAAGCATTCCACAGTTCAGCAAAAGGACAACATGTTGAAGATGATGCGTAGAGGTCCAAGTTTCACCCAAAGGCGCCTGACCACAGGCCCATTAGATGCTTACTCCAAAGGTCGATATTGGTGATGTCTGGAGCTCTTTGGAAGGTGAAACCATCAGAGCCACTTCAGCAACTATCAAGCTGAGTGACAAGGGAAAGTGCAAGACAATCGAGTACTGCACTGTCATCGCTATGCATCTTATCCTCCACTTTTCTCGATATCTCGAGCCTAGTGAATGCAGTATAACAATTCTTCAGTATCTCAGAGCTGAACATTCTATAGAAATGGTCCTTTTCCTTTCATCCAAGCCACTTTGTTGTCTATTTTTGACAGGCGAGCCGAGGAGGGTTTAGATACAGTGTAGTGAGGTGACTCGACCTCGTAGGAAGAGAACATGAAAGGAAACAGCGACGAGGACAGAGGCAACCCACAGATCCTTTTATTGTCTACCCACAAACACGCGTTGCTAAGTTCACTGGGAACCGAGGACTCTGTGTACACAGGTTGTACGTGATTCGTTCCTGGAGCTAGGCCGGAGAAGGCTCTAAGAGTGTGAGAGAGAAGGAGATAGAAATAGAGAGATTACCAAGAGTCTCAAGGGTAATAAGAGGTAAGAGGCAGGGAGAGGTACCTGTATGCTGCATGTGGACTAGGACTGAGCACTAAAATGGCTGTTTCTTCTTCTATCCTTTCCTGGAAGGTGAAAGGTCTTGATGTTTTCTCTCATCTCCAACCTGGTTCTATATCACTGGTCATCAAACAAAAGGTCAAATAGGGGGTGCTTATATTTGTCCTGTTTTACACATGTACAAGTGTGTAACCTGTATAAGTGTGTGGTGGGAATTGTAAATGTGTTTTGTGCATATACCGCTCCCCCTGAGAAACCCTCGGAGAGTGGGGGTCATGGCCAGGGATCAGCCATTATTGACCGCGACCCTGGAGAAATTAGGGTTAAGTGCCTTGCTCAAGGACAAATTGACTGATTGTTTTTCACCTAGTCGGCTCGGGGATTCGAACCAGTGAACTAGCAACTTTTCGGTTACTGGCCCAACGCTGGTCAGCGATAAGGAAGGGAAGATAGTTCATAAGAGTCACCGCTATGCAATCCGGTTTCCGAGCTGGTCATGGGTGCACCTCAGCCACGCTCAAGGTCCTAAACGATATTATAACCGCGATCGATAATAGACAGTACTGTGCAGCCGTCTTCATCGACCTGGCCAAGGCTTTCGACTCTGTCAACCACCGCATTCTTATTGGCAGACTAAATAGCCTTGGTTTCTCAAATGACTGCCTCGCCTGGTTCACCAACTACTTCTCAGATAGAGTTCAATGTGTCAAATCGGAGGGCCTGTTGTCTGGACCTATGGTAGTCCCTATGGGTGTGTCACAGTGTTCAATTCTTCTTCACTGGCTCCAGGCCATCTATAAATCACTGCTAGGCAAATCCCTGCCTTATCTTAGCTCATTGGTCACCATAGCAACACCCACCCGTAGTATGTGCTCCAGCAGGTATATCTCACTGGTCATCCCCAAAGCCAACACCTCCTTTGGCCGCCATTCCTTCCAGTTCTCTGCTGCCAATGACTGGAACGAACTGCAAAAATGTCTGAAGCTGGAGACTCTTATCTCCCTCACTAACTTTAAGCATCAGTTGTCAGAGCACCTTACCGATCACTGCACCTGTACACAGCCCATCTGAAATTAGCCCACCCAACTACCTCATCCCCATATTGTTATTTATTTTGCTAATTTGCACCCCAGTATCTCTATTTGCACATCATCTCTTGCACATCTATCATTCCAGTGTTAATACTAATTGTAATTATTTTGCACTATGGCCTATTTATTGCCTTACCTCCATAACTTGCTACATTTGCACATACTGTATATATCATTTATATTTTCTGTTGTATTTTTGACTTTATGTTTTGTTTTACCCCATATCTAACTCTGTGCTGTTGTTTTTATCGCACTGCTTTGCTTTATCTTGGCCAGGTCGCAGTTGTAAATGAGAACTTGTTCTCAACTGGCTTACCTGGTTAAATAAAGGTGAAATATATATTTTTTTTTTTTATGAAGAAAGAGTGTAGGTGGGCTCCAACACTCATGGAGGAACTGTGAGACATGAGAACTTCTCACCATCTTCCAAGATAGTGCTACATGCAACACTGAATAGTATCATTTGTATGTTAGTGAGTAGCACTCACCGGTTCTGATGATGGTTATTTTTACATCAGTGCAATAAGCATCTCAAGGTTGCTGTTTACTGCCCTGTATGCAGTAGTTGTAAATCTAGGCTGGGGCACGTCTTCTTAACGACGATAGGTCCCTGTGCTTTATGTCATGTGACATCACATAAAGCTGTGTTTCTCTCCCTTTGGCCCGGCTCCAGCACACAAAAAGTAATCATCTCATTATAACACGTCTTTTAAAAGCAGTAGTTATTTCTAAATGGCTCCTCCCTGCTTGTCTTCCCGGAATATTCAGTTATACAGCTTTTAATCAATAAAACATTAAAGAGCCATCAAACCGCTGAGCGTGTTTGGGTGTCTTCTTGACTTATGTGATGCAATGCTTTCAGACTTTCAGTCTCTCAATGTAACTCACTGTGTAAAGTCTGTACAGCATCAACCTGGTGTTGGAGATAGAGAGATCACCCAACTGCAGTGAGCCCAGCATGGCAGGAGGGGAAGTGTTTGAGTACTGGCTGTTGCTATGCAATAGGGAGATGGGCAGTGGACATCGCCATATATTAACATAGATCATACTGTATATCAATGTACCTAGTTAGGAATGTTAGTAAAAAAAATAGTTATCCTATGGCTCCACTTTCTATTCAATGGAAATACTTGAGTTCTCTATCTCAGTGTGCAGGTAGAGAGCATCAGTTGCGATCTTCATTTGATAGGTTGAAAGACAAAAAAGGGTGTAGATTTGAAAGGGCGATATCCGCCATAGTCCCTGGCAACTCTCCAGCCTGATTCTCTCCCAATTCAGAGAAGGAATCTCATTCCTGTCAAACCAGGACAAGAAAAGCACTTAACTTGACATTTAGAAAGGCTCAGAGATTTTCTCTAGAGGCCAGTGGAAAACATAAAAGAAGAGAAGAGGATGTTATCTCAGACATGTGTTTAAATGCCAAATGGGCTGGTAGCTCTGTGATCATGGAGATAGCAAAAACCTGTCCTCTGGCCTATTTGGAGTTCACATATTAAGCTTTCTCTACACATTCTCTTTTTTTTTATCAAACATTATCTTCCAAGGCTTAGTGCTTAGGGAAAGGTCATCATCACAGAACAATCTTCTTACATAGCATATTAATGCTGCTCCAGCCCTTTCAGATACTACTGTAATACAAATTGGTTTGAAACTGCCCACACATTCGGGCCGGATGAGATTTCACTGATCTCCATGACTCATCTGAACTCGTAGCTGTCTCAATAAATTAACAGACAGTTCTATAATGCACCTACAATCGAAAGCATAATAACAGACATATACCTGAACACGGTTAGTATACTGTTGTATCCCAAATGGCACCCCATGCCCTATATAGTGCACTACTTTTGAAAATAAGTGCATTACATAGGGAATAGGGTGCCATTTGGGACGTATCCTACATCTACTTCAGGTGTCCTTTTGAAGCAGTCATGTTTTAAGACCTCTCTAGATATTCAACCACTGTTCTTGAAAAATAGAGCACTAGCTGCATCATTCATTCATCGTTCCAACTGCTGCTTGTTGAAATAATCATTACAATGTGCTCCTTTATGTTAATATAATTGGTTTCATGAATCATTTAAAGGTCAACAAATTTTTTTTTTGAAGTTTTGTTTCTGCTTAACCTACAATCTAGCCTACTAAGGGGTGTTGGGGACACAACATACTCTATTTTCTATTTATGTCAGCTCTCACCATTGTGCATCCCAAATGGCACCATATTCCCTAAAAGTGCACTACTTTTAACCAGAACCCTATGGGCCCTGCTCAAAAGTAGTGCACTATATAGGGAATAGGGTGCTATTTGGGATGCACACCATGTCGCTGTGGAACATGTCACTCAGGGAATGTACTGTTGGCTGCCTTATGGAATGTGCCAAGATGAGATTCACTATATTTATGGCCGGAGGGAGATGACTAATCCATTTGTATATTTTTCTTACCATTTCTGCTCTGCTCACTGAATATTTTGAGGCTTTGATGTACAGTTGTCCAATGCACTTACCTAAGCAGCCCAGGCATAACAAGCGTTCAAAGATTTCCCTGTGCAATTCTCCTATTTTTGTGCAATGTGACTGCATTCCAATATTAAGATATCCGTTTGAAGCTTCCTTGCTCCTCCTCTAGGGAAGGTGTTTTCAGTAGATAATGACTTTCTGTGATTCAGACCAGATCCACAGGCTGTGTTCACCTTGTTTTCTTCCCCAAGTTGCTTGTTAAAGTCCTGAATACCCACACATATTACTGCATGAATTCCACCCTAATGCATTGACATTATTACACATACCGCTTTGGGGAAAACAACAGTAATAACAGCTGTATTAACAGAAAATCCTTTTAGACAAATACACATTTTGTTTTTATATATACTGTAGTTGGGATATGACTTTAACAACATATATAAATATTGTTGACTTTCTGTGAGATTTGAAGCGCTATGGGATGATTGAATGTCGGCCCTAGTCTTTAGTGGTGGAGTAACACATTGGCTGGTGAGGGCTATTCTGGTGCCAGGGTCTGTGTGGCACAGCTCCCACTTCCTACTTGACTCAGGCGGCACCCTGGGTTAACTCAGCACGCCAGCACGCACACACACACACACACACACACATACACACACACACACACACACACACACACACACACACACACACACACACACACACACACACACACACACACACACACACACACACACACACACACACACACACACACACAGATCAAGGTATTTAGCCCTACCATTACCAAGAAACGCCAGTGAGTGTAGTCTCTATCCTATTCTGCATCCAATGAATATCCTTCCCTATAGATGGGTAAGCTGATTGCTAGCTGATTGCTAGCAAGCATGACAAGAAACTGCCATGCGGGGAATCGTAAGTGGCTCGTTTCAGCCACTTACGATGTCTTGTTTTGAGGTGTTTTGACTGATTTCATGTCAATGCTAATATGGCAAAAATGTGTTAGCTAGCTAACCAACAACTGTAACAATGTATTTGAGAGACAACAAGTGCTCATTGTGTTAATTTATTTATGCTCTCAATAAACATTGTAGACAAAATACAGTTTACATGTTGTCAACAATCTAAGCCAACCCTGTCTGTTTTTCCCCATAGTTGCGCAAGCCTCGGTTTTGTTGCTAAACAACCAACCTGTCTATGCATCCATCCTATATACCAGACCTGGGTTCAAATACTATTTCAAATAATTTCAAAGACTTTATCTGTGCATGAAAGAACTTGCCAAAACTGCAAACCCACCCACTCAGACAGACTCAAGCAAACGCTCATATTTGAAAGAATTTAAATAGTATTTAAACCCAGGTCTGCTATATACATCTATCGGAATCCTATGCTAATCCAAAATACTGTTATGTATCCCATTTCACCCATTATGGAGTCATCTATGGCTTCACATGAGACCTTCTTTTCAATGCATCCATCATTACACAACTATAACGCGATTTATAATGAACACTGGCATATCTTTCAAAGAATTATATCAGGGCCAAGGCAAAAGGACACCTGAGAATTCACTCTCACAGCTTCACACTTTTGATCCACTTTAAATGGATCCTTTGAAATGTGACATATACAGTAATATACAGTACATGGCTGAAAATCTATTCAACAACAATTCTAAAGAATATGATCAAAAGAACTTGTATGTGGTTGAGTTCTTTTCACACTTTGTCTTTATTTTCTTCTTGAAATCTTACATTATCTCCTTCAACTATGTCCGTAACTCAATCAATGTAACAGCACCACACGGTCAAGGAATTACTACAATGGCCCTTACTACAATGGATCATTTCCCCTCTGCCCAGAGTCTGTCTGCAGAGAGGACTGGAACGCTCCTGTGATATCAACAGCAGGAGACATAGAGGGAGGTAAAATACTGTCAGAAACACTTGATGACACATCTAACCTCTCTATCTCACACAGCAGCACTTATAATTATCATATTTGGAGGTTAAAAAAACATGGATGCATTAATTCACAGGAAGGATTCTGATACTTGTTAGTCCATGGATTGCGCCATACAGTGTATCAAAGCTGCCAGTACATGCGTTTCAACTAGTTTAATTCTAGCTTTAAATAGACAAGTAGGACAACAATTACTTGTGGGCCTTTTCACATGTGATTATGCCCCTGCAGAGAGGTAGAGTGGCCTCAGTCCGGGATGTGGCAGGGGTGAGTACTTCCTCTCGCTGGTAGGCTGAGGTGACAGACTCCTGTCAGATTCCAACAACCCCAATTTCCTTACAAGTCACGGAGACAGGAGAGTGGCTAATGGCCCTCCTGGCGCACAGAGCAATCATAACTGCCATAGTAACCTTGGTGGGCAGAGCATGAGCGAGAAGGCTTTTATACATGCCCAAGAGGAAGACATGGGAGCTTTACCATTGTGTGGTTGGACCATGGGGGACAGTGGGGGGCGGAAGCTTGGCACTGGAGCTCCACAGGGCTGTGGGTCTTTACAGAAGCAAAGGGCTTCTATCTAACTCATTTATGTGCTAGACACACTCACGAATGCACACACACACACACACACACACAGTCAGTTATTTGCAGCCAAGGCGAATGGCACAGTGTGTGATTCATGCACCTATGGAGTTAGATGTCACTTCCTGGAGGGCCATCTCAGCTCTCCAATGAGGATTTCTCTTGGATCTCTTCAACCAGAAGTACTCATAACTATTGAAACTGAGAGGACATGTGATGTACCCCCTCAATGTGATCCAGTTCTAGGACAGAAATACAACACATACACAGAGCATGAATGAAAACAGTCACATGATCTGTCCTCACATCTCAGGATTCCAGGGAGTGTTAAAAATATATATCTATACAGTGCCAGTCAAAAGTTTGGACACACATACTATTATTTTCTACATTGTAGAATAATAGTGAAGACATCAAAACTATGAAATAACACATATGGAATGATGTAGTAACCAAAAAAGTGTTAAACAAATCAAAATATATTTTAGATTTGAGATTCTTCAAAGTAGCCACCCTTTGCCTTGATGACAGCTTTGCACACTCTTGGCATTCTCTCAACCAGCTTCATGAGGTAGTCACCTGGAATGCATTTCAATTAACAGGTGTGCCTTCTTAAAAGTTAATTTGTGGAATTTCTTTCCTTCTTAATGCGTTTGAGCCAATCAGTTGTGTTGTGACAAGGTAGGGGTGGTATACAGAAGATTGCCCTATTTGGTAAAAGAACAAGTCCATATTATGGCAAGAACAGCTCAAATAAGCAAAGAGAAACGACAGTCCATCATTACATTAAGACATGAAGGTCAGTCAATCCGGAAAATTACAAGAACTTTCAAAGTTTATTCAAGTGCAGTCGCAAAAACCATCAAGCGCTGTGATGAAACTGGCTCTCATGAGGACCACCACAGGAAAGGAAGACCCAGAGTTACATCTACTGCAGAGGATAAGTTCATTAGAGTTAACTGCACCTCAGATTGCAGCCCAAATAAATGCTTCACGGAGTTCAAGTAACAGACACATCTCAACATAAACTGTTCAGAGGAGACTATGTGAATCAGGTCTTCATGGTCGATTTGCTGAAAAGAAACCACTACTAAAGGACACCAATAAGAAGAAGAGACTTGCTTGGACAAAGAAACACAAGCAATTGACATTAGACCGGTGGAAATCTGTCCTTTGGTCTGATGAGTCCAAATTTGAGATTTTTGGTTCCAACCACCGTGTCTTTGTGAGACGCAGAGTAGGTGAACGGATTATCTCCACTTGTGTGGTTCCCACCGTGAAGCATGGAGGAGGAGGTGTGATGGTGTGGGGGTGCTTTGCTGGTGACACTGTCTGTAATTTATTTAGAATTCAAGGCACACTTAACCAGCATGGCTACCACAGCATTCTGCAGCGATACGCCATCCCATCTGGTTTGCGCTTAGTGGGATTATAATTTGTTTTTCAACAGGACAATGATCCACAACACACCTCCAGGCTGTGTAAGGGCTATTTTACCAAGGAGAGTGATGGAGTGCTGCATCAGATGACCTGACCTCCACAATCAACCGACCTCAACCCAATTGAGATGGTTTGGGATGACCAGCCAACACGTGCTCAGCACATGTGGGAACTCCTTCAAGACTGTTGGAAAAGCATTCCTCATGAAGCTGGTTGAGAGAATGCCAAGAGTGTGCAAAGCTGTCATCAAGGCAAAGAGTGGCTACTTTGAAGAATTTCAAATCTAAAATATATTAACCGTTTTTTGGTTACTACATCATTCCATATGTGTTATGGTATAGTTTTGATGTCTTCACTATTATTCTACAATGTAGAAAAGAGTAAAAATAAAGAAAAACCCTTGAATGAGTAGGTGCGTCCAAACTTTTGACTGCTACTGTATATATATATATATATATATATATATATATATATATATATAAAATACAAACCCTATTCTAATTTCCTGTAGTCGCCTGTGCCCGTTGGGGCTGTATATCAGCGGTGAGGTGTTGTGCTGAGTCTGCACTCTGAGGGGTTGTTCCTCATACCGCTGCCTGCTTGTCTGAGTCTTAGGCCCTACAAACATCACAGCCACAGGATTACAAGACTCTTTACCACACCTCACTAACTGGGACTGGTGCCAAGGGAGTAGCCAGCTAGCACAGAACGTTCCCATAACGATTCTGAGAACCAACATTTGTTAGCTGGGATGGCTGATGTTGATGCTTACAGTCACCAGGACTGGAATTTTTAATTATGTTCCTGATTAGACTGGATTCAATTGAATAATTAGACCCCAACCTTATAGAGTAATGTACATCAGCTCAATCTTATGGCTGTAGTCAATGATTGTAGCATTGGGAATGGCTCCAACTCCCAAACATCTGTTCAAAAGTGTCCATGTGAAAATCAAACAGTTTGGCAAGTGGGCCAATGTTCAACCAAAGAGGAGAGGTAAATGGCGAGAACTTATCTGTATAGTTTGTTATGGTGTTATGTTTGAACTCATTAAACTGCGTGTGGTCCCCTAACAGTGGTGATCTCTGCTCTATAAGAGGTCACAGCTGTAGTCTTCAACCCTTTCTACAACACAACTTCTGCTGTGTCATCCACAGTCTCTCACCACTGAAGCCCTGGCATGTGTTTCTCTAACACTCACAGCTTATGGCTTTGTTCTCCTGGCTGCAGTGACACAAACCACAATGTCACATTTTCCGATGCTGATCAAAGCTGTGATTATGTTACCACAGGACAGTGCAGGAGTCATTTGCTGGAGCAGTCACGGCAAAAAGAGGATGGAATACTAAAGTGCTTCACCACATAGTCATAAAAGCCTTTGATGGTGGGTGTTTCAGGCAAATCACAACACAAGCTTGAGATCGGTATAAAAGCTTAAGAAACATGCATTTGTTAAAAAGCTTAGTGGAAGCACTTATGATGCAGATTGAGAACAGCATGATAGTTTACTATATACAAGCACACTGTCCTGCAAGAGTAGGCTATGCACACTGTCCTGCAAGAGTAGGCTATGCACACTGTCCTGCAAGGCTATGCAGGTTATGGTGTAATGTTGGAAAAGGCTGTAATGTTGGAGGTGCATTGCAATGAAAATCATCAGGAAATGATTGCACAAACACCCACTTGCGCTCGCTGGCACACACGCATGCACACACCCACACACACACACACACACATACACACACACAGACACTAATGTAGTGGTTGCAAAGGTGCTTTGCTTTGTATACTATAATCTAGGCCCTGTCTGTCGCTATTGGACCTGTCCATGGTTCTGAAACGCTATAGCCTAGTATAGACAGTTCAGGTCCGCACAGGGCTCACTTTAAAACCAAGAAGACATACGACATTTGTTAATGCAGTGAGATACAACTTGTTTGAAAGTCATGTAGTTACTATTAGGAATTTGATAAACCAGAAGTTTGACATCAGAAACTCCTTTGCAAGCTGACCGCAAAGGAATTTGATTTCCATTCATGGGGCTGGCGGGTGTAGGCATTTAGGCCTTATAATGTTTACCCCGTTTGGATTGGCTGAAAAAGTAAGGTTTTAGTGCGAATATTGTTATGGTGGCCAATGGGTATTTCACGTAGGCTATGTTCATGGATTGGTTGATTTTACAGCAAGTGATAATAAATGATTGGTTTATATGCAGCGGGTTCTCTATCCCCGCTTTCAATTTCTTGCCGTGCGCACACATGAACAATTGTTGGCGAGATGCTGACTTGAAGAGCCGGCCTTTAGCGACACAAAATTATTATTTAAAAACATTGTCGTGGTGACGCAAAGGTTTCAAATTAACAGTGAACCGGTAGGCTATAGAGAGATGCATGGGTAGTGCGTGTGTGCCTGGTGGTTATGCTACTAATGACAGCGGGATTCATTTATGGGAGCTTGCACTTGCCGCATCCGGACAGAGCCGCTGTAGAAGAAGATGCTGAATCGGCTGGGCGCTCGTGAGATAGGCTACCCCGGGTAGGCTATGTCTCCTTTTCAAATTTCACAAATGACTCCCTTGCTTCCGACAATAGAAGACGAAACATTGGCACAGCGTTGGGAATCGTTTATAATTACATTTTGCTGCTGGAAATAAATAGGCTGCCTGTCTAGAGAGCTGTGCATCGCTCCAACGGAGACATCAAGTTTGACAACTGTAACCATCCAGACTACGATGAAGCAGGGTGCACGAGGCGTTAGAGCATTTGGTGTGGCTGGAGACATTATGTTACCGCATTTATCAATGGCATGACTATTTCACCACCCACAATGGAGGATAAATCCAACAAACTCATTTTGATTCCGATACTGGCCGTGGTCTTCTTGATGATAGGCTATCAGTACATTTGTCCAACCGGCAGTAACTCTTGTCGCTTCCTAACTGGGGAAAAGTTGAGTGGAATATTCCGCCAATATCACTCGGGGGACGACATTTACGCATACCAAGAAGGGCTGGACGAGGAGGGTGCCTCAAAAATTCTGTCCAAATTAAATTTGACTGACGGAGACCTTGAGCGACACGTGGACTTCAACATCAAAGGAGATGACGTTATAGTGTTCCTCCACATCCAGAAGACCGGTGGGACTACTTTCGGACGGCACCTTGTCAGAAACATTCACCTCGAGCAGCCCTGTGATTGTATGCCCGGACAGAAGAAATGTACCTGTCACCGCCCGGGCAAAGCGGAGTCCTGGCTTTTCTCCAGGTTTACTACTGGCTGGAGTTGTGGTCTGCATGCGGACTGGACCGAGCTCACTAACTGCGTGCCTGCAGTGATGAACAAGAAAGACAAGAAGGATGCTCAGAGGAACCGACGGTAAGGGGTCTCAATTTGATTATTGTTCCTGTACCTAATCAGAGCCTAAACTGTTTGTGGACAGGAGTGTGAGATGCAAGTGCACATTGACAGAATTAAATTCAGTGGTCAGATAGGTTTGAAAGAATAATGTTGCCTATACTACATTTCTATAACAGAGGCTCAGAGGCTGCAAAGGGCAGGCTTTTGTTCCAACCCAGCATGAACACTGATTAAAAATCGTTATGATTTGTATTGAAATACTATGATTAGCCTCTCTTTTGAATAGAGCGTGCTAAAAGCTTGATTAAGAAGACAAGGAGCTTGACTAAAAATATGAACAATTTCCCCCCTCGCACTCATGTTCCTGTTGAAAATGAAATTGCACATTTCTGAAAGCTTTAACAGGCAGTAGTTATCCTCACAGAGGGCTATATGACCCCTTACAATACATTTTTATAAACACATTATAAACTGAGTTATTCCATTTTGGGGTGGAAGCACTGAAACATTTATAGTAAAAATAAAAAAATAAAAATTGTTCCGTTTTTATTTTTGGGTTCTGCTTGACATTACAATAATTTAATCTTCTTGTCTTTTTATTGGTACATTTGTCCTCTTGTTGGTCCTGATCCCGTACTTCTTACTGTAGCTTTAGGATGTACCGTAACCATAGGGATAATACAAGTAGAGTACCGTAGATTATCCCCATGGTTTTATTGGTATCGAGTTCAAAGATATTCAATGATTATGAGGGTGTTATAAAATACCATAAAGACTGAGATAGTAGTGCACAGCTGAGATTGTAAAACCTAAAACGGGAAATCTGGTAACAATGCACGTAAGTATTGCAGAAATATGATCTGCTTGTATAAGAAGAATAAGCATGGAAATGAAACAGATCAAAAGATCAGACTAAAACCATGGTACTGGTTTGTTAATGTTCCAATGCAGCCGTTTTAATCTCAATATCAAATAATTTCTGGGTAGCAATTAAGTAACTTACTTCGAAAAAAAGTTCTCAATTAAAATGGTAAAAGATCAACAAATATAGCTTGTTAGCAAAGAGCAATTTCTCAACAAAGAATTTTGCTAAGACTGTCTGGGAGTGGTCTGAGTGGGGAGGGGAAAACTGAAAACAAGCTGCTACTGGCAGAGAGGTTTGGAACTCTCTTTCTTATTGGTCTATTAACTTATTTGCCGCCTGGTGATGTCACCAGGCAGGCCAAAATTCCATCCCACCAAAACAGGCTGAAATTTCAGGCGGCCTTTTCAAACAGCTCTTACAGTAAAGGGCATTATCATAATTTTCACAATTTCACAGTATTATTCCAACCTTATAGTGTGGAAATATATATAAAATACATGAAACACATGTTTTTGACTGCACTGGGCCTTTAACATGGGAAATTGAGAGGTTGTCACTCTGAGAGTCTCCATGCCTATAAGCTAGCATGGAGCGTCTATGGGGACATGATGGTCTTTAGTGGAGGCAGAACTGCCGTCTGTCATCATCTGGTCTCCCCAGGTCCAGGCTGTGCCAGGGCTGGTGCCAGGGCTCTGACAGCGTTAGAATTCCCAGCCAGTCCCCAGCCCCATGCAGCTCCAGAGCATGGGACGCTTCAGTCAGACTAACGTATGAAAGGTCACACCCATCACAGCAGATCCTGTCACATCAGACTACTTTCATTGGAGCACCCAGCGTGGGTGAATGTGGATGTATGTTCTTAACCAACATGATCAGGATTAGGCTCTGCCCTAATGCTAAAATCCATCCATTCAGCCATCCATTCATCCATTCATCCACCCATCAATCCAACCCTCCCTCCCTCCCTAACTTCCATCCTACTTTCAACATAATTTACCTTCACTTGACCAACCCCATCAGTGAGTCATGTGAGGTTACTGCCAATTACTAACAAGAGCACAGTGCCACAGAGTCCAGCATGACCTGCTGCTCACAGCAGAAACACACTGCTCCAACCTTAGAATCTGCTTCATTTGTGTCTCCTGAGTGGCGCAGTGGTCTAAGGCACTGCATCGCAGTGCTAACTGTGCCACTAGAGATCCTGGTTCGAATCCAGGCTCTGTCGCAGCCAGCCGCGACCGGGAGACTCATGGGCGGTGCACAATTGGCCCAGGGTAGGGGAGGGAATGGCCGGCAGGGATGTAGCTCAGTTGATAGAGCATGGCGTTTGCAACGCCAGGGTTGTGGGTTCGATTCCCACGGGGGGCCAGTATAAAAAGATATGTATTTGCTAACTGTAAGTCGCTCTGGATAAGAGCGTCTGCTAAATGACGTAAATGTCATGCCTGCTCTTGCACGGTCAGCTGCAATGGTAGGAGAGAGAGAGAGGAGGCAAACCTCACTGTCTCACCCAAGTTGGATAGATAACATAATGACCTGTTCTGCGGTCAATTCCATCTCAGAACAATCAAATTCAAATTGCATTGAATCACCGGCTATGAACTGGAAAACTGCCCATTATCTTCGATGACAGTTTATTTTTTCTTCAATTAATTGAAAATGAATTGACATCAAACCCTGAGGCTGACGGACACGGCTTTTACTCAGAGCCTGTGAACATTAGCTAATGTGTTTCTTCCATAAAGAAACATCACTACTAGAATAGACAAAGATATTATTAGCGTTTTGCTTTGTTTTATAGGAGAGATAAAACATCCTACCCTGGACCCACAGCAGCCCAGTAGTCTAATAATATGGGTTTTGCGCACAAAATCCAGTACACTTATGATTCAGCATTGTCTTCCTCCTCCTCCACGTTTCACTGGCACTGGGACCCAAAGCAGACCATGAGAAAATGAGAAAAAACCCATCTGGTGGCAAATTTCAGACATTAATCTTTTCCTGCACTTAAATCAATTTCTCATCCGTTAAATCCCTCAGCTCAAGATTCCCATCTGAAGAGAAGGCTGTTTTATATAAGCTCCTCTCCCAGTTAGTTCAGAGGGTAGATTTAAATTCTAACTGTATTTACAGCGAATTTCACATGACTCTGTCACAACCCACTTCACAAACACACATAACAAGGAAGTCACATCAGATATGATAAAAATGAATAAGAATAAATCAATAAAATGAAATAAAACTGATAATATATGATCAGAAGGTGATTATCAGAGGAGGTGTAGCCCCAGGTGTATTCATTTACAGCAGATGTCTCACACTCCGAGGTGTGTGTGATCCAGACACACACACACACACACACACACACACACACACACACACACACACACACACACACACACACACACACACACACACACGCACACAGAGCTTGGAGCATGCTCTTCACACATCATTAGACACAGCATCCTGGTTCTGACACTCGTTCACCCTTTTTTGTCTTTGCAGAAGGCAAGAGAGAGAGAGAGAGGTATGATTTCCTACCTTAAGTAGCCAATTTGGTATAAAGTCATTCTGTCATTAGTGTGTTCTCTCTGTAGTTTCTATAGACCTGGAATTAACTAGACCAGGGTTTCCCAAACTCGGTCCCGGGGCCTCCCAGGGGTGTACGTTTGGGGTTTTGCTCTAGCACGACACAGCTGATTCAAATAATCAAAGCTTGATGAAGAGTTGATTATTTGAATCAGCTGTGTAGTGCTAAGACAAAAACAAAAATGTGCAACAATGGGAGGCCCCAAGACCCTGAACCATTTAGCTATTATTTTCCGTAGAAGTTGGTCAATTGTGCATATGCCTTCATAAAGTACTTTCTCCCAACAATTGACTGTGAAGTCTCTCAAAAACCGAATGTGTCATTGGTTTGGATCATATTCCAAAATGTATCAGTCCCTAATCAGAACATGTGGAAAGGTAACATATTCCATTGCAACGTTATGTAATGTACTCTGCAGAGGTATTCAGGGGATAGTGGTAATCTCCACACTCCTTAAAGGAGATTAGGGATGGCCACAGAGACATCGTTTTATCATCTGGAGGCAGATTAAGGAGCAGATTCCGATTTATACACAAACCTGTCGTTCTTCATGTGTATGTATAACACGTCACTAAAGCCCCGGATACAAGCCTGTTTCTACTTGTTCCTCTCCCCTCACCTTTTCTGTCTTATCAAGAAGTGTTTTGAGTACACAGGTTTCATGACAGAGATTCTGTGTGAGTGATATTACAGTAACAGCTGTGTGTGTGTGTGTGTGCGTGTGTGTGTGTGTGTGTGTGTGTATGTGTGTGTGTGTGTGTGTGTGTGTGAGGGGAGTGCTGCGTGTAGCTCACCCAAGACAACCCCGAGGATTGGCAAGCACTTATTTAGAAGAAAATAACTGCTAAGATTAACATGTCAAGCTCAATTCATGACTAATAATACTAACACGCTAGGTTAGAGTATTCGAGTATTAGCATGCCATTGGCTGTGTCAAATAATTTGTAAATAGTTTTGTTTGACTCCGAATTTCTCGAATTTTTGAAAGAGTGACATAACAGGACAGTTTTCATGTCTCCATACTAAGTTCCTTTCTGAGAAGCAATCAGGACATACTCATAAGTTACATGTGATAGCATTGTTACCTGTTTGGCTAGCCGTGTCTGTAGACCTATTCTGTGGTGTCATGTGTTACTGTATGTAGTTCCATAAGCAGTACATGGTCTTTCTGATAACTGTTAAAGAGAAAGGTGACATGCTAACTACAATCCTGACAGGCTGCTGTGCTCCTGACTTGTATAGTTTATCTCCCCCCCCCTCTCCTCTCCTCTCCATCTCAATTCAATTCAATTCAATTTAAGGGCTTTATTGGCATGGAAAACACATTTACATTGCCAAACCAAGTTAAATAGATAATAATCAAATGTAAAAAAAAAAAAAAAAAAGAAAAAAAAAAAAAAAAAAAAAAGTAAACATTACACTCACAAAAGTTCCATAAGAATAAAGATATTTCAAATGTCATATTATGTCTATATACAGTGTTGTACCGATGTGCAAATAGTTAAAGTACAAAAGGGAAAGTAAATAAACATAAATATGGGTTGTATTTACAAAAGTGTTTATTCTTCACTGGTTGCCCTTTTCTTGTGGCAACAGGTCTCAAATCTTGCTGCTGTGATTGCACACTGTGGTATTTCATGGGAGTTTAACAAATTGTATTTGTTTTCGAATTCTTTGTGGGTCTGTGTTATCTCTCTCCCTTTCCCTCTCTCTCACACACACACACACACACACACACACACACACACACACTACCCAAGATCTACCCAGTAAATCTCTCATTTTACTACACTGTCTCCACACCA
>NW_028157715.1:0-81419 GCF_964263955.1 Coregonus lavaretus
AGAGAAGAGAAGAGAAGGAGGAAGAGAAGAGAAGAAGAGAAGAGAGAGAGGAGAAGAGAAGAGAAGAGAAGAGAAGAGAAGAGAGAAGAGAAGAGAAGAGAAGAGAAGAGAAGAGAAGAGAAGAGGAGAGGCAGTGATAGAGGTGGTGGTGGGGAAGAGGGGTAGGACTGTGTGGCCATGATGATCAAAACAGAATATGACTTGCACCTACAGGGAGCCTTACACTCTTTCTCTCTCTCCTCTCTCTCTCTCTCTCTCTCTCTCTCTCTCTCTCTCTCTCTCTCTCTCTCTCTCTCTCTCTCTCTCTCTCTCTCTCTCTCTCGCTCCCTCTCCCTCTGTCTCTGTTCTTCTCTTTCTTTCTCGCCCTACTTAACTCTGATAGAGTTCTATGTGCTGATTCAGCATGGCCCCATGCTCATCCCAGATATACTCAAAACTCTGCACACACGCACACAGATGCATGGAACACACACACACATACACACGATCAATTTATCAACCCCACATATCTGCCTCTGTCTCCCTGCCACACATAAACACACACTCACACGGAACAGTGTGATGCACAACACACATCTGCCTTTGATAGTATGCCCTGAGCTCTGAAGCCCATCATAACGGATAAAGATATTTTATTTACATTAGCAACAATATCACACCGAAGGGAAAAGTGTCATCCGTATTCCATGTAAACCTGCAGGATTTGTGTTGTGCTGTGATACCACAGTCAGTGTGTGATGATACTGTTCCCCAAACACATGTTGTTATTCCACCATTTGAGCATCTGCATGCATTCTCTCTCTTCAAATCATCTCTTTTCATTTGTTTTCCTTGTAATTTGTGACATCGCATGATATGCACACACTCAGAGGTCTTGTCAGCTGCTTTTCTGACAGGTGCGTCAGGCGATACTGTGGCTCACACACTCCGCATCTCAACCCCCAGCTTAAAGAGAAGATACTGTATGTCACCACCACATAATCATATAATAGCTCAGAGGCCCACACAGTCCTGTACTATTGAAGACAGCAGCAGCAGGCTCTGGCTCTCCGCACGTTAGCGTTAGCGGTTAGCCTAGCTCAGTTTAGCCCGCGTCTACCAGGCACACTACCAGGGACGATAGCGAGAACAGACAGATCAACCATGTGTGACATGACTGGAGCCGCTGCTGCCGTTCCTTTCCGTGCTTAAGAGCCATGCCTGGTGGGACTGGTGACTCAGGCAATTTCTCTAGTGTCAGAAAGCGTGATCTTTTATTTCCTAGTGTAAACATGTCTCTCTTCGATAGATGCCGATTTAAATCTAATCCTCCCCTCTCCACCCCCTCCTCCCAATATGGCAGCTGGGCTAGACGTACACACGGACAGCAGCAGTGAGGGAGAGAAAGTCTCCATAGAAAGACGAGGTTAGAGAGTTGGATTAGGTAGCTAATTTAACACTCATTAATGTCATGGACATGTGGCCTGGGGCATGATGACAGCATAGAGAAAGAGAGAGAGGAGGAGAGAGAGGAGAGAGGGGAGAGAGAGACAGAGAGAGAAATAGTGAGAGAGAGAGAGAGAGAGAGAGGGGAGAGAGAGAAAGAGAGAGAGAGAGAAAGGGGGAGGAGAGAGAGAGAGGAGAGAGAGAAAGAGAGAGAGGGGGGGGAGAGAGAGAGTGGGGGGGGGGGGGGGGGGGGGAGATGTGATGCTGACTGTGTGTGTGGAGCTGGCATTACTACCCCATGAGTCCAAGGTGAAGCAGATCTCTCCAGCTGCCCTCCTCCAGAGAGCCGCCTCTCTCCCAACTCTTCCCACAGGCAGAGTGCTGCTGACTGGGCCGCTTCGCCTGCCCACGGCACCCTAGAGCGCCCACTTCTGGAGCCTGCAGCTGGACATGAAACCATGCAGCTCCCCGAACACACAGGCAGAGCGCACACATATTACAGTGTCTCATATAGCGCACATACACAGATTATTTATGCACAGTTATCAAGACACTCAGACTCATGAACACACACAGATCACGTGCACACAGTGTCACTTACATACACACGCTCACTCACATGCAACTGCACACACACACACCCACACACACCCACAAACACACACACACGCACACATACACGCACACACACACACACTTACATACACAATGCAACACCCCTGCAGAGCTGACTGCTGTCTCACGGACATCTTCCAGGCGTTTTCTCTGCTGACGCCCAGCACTGCTCACCCCTGGAGCTAAATACTCTATGTCCTCTCAAAACAGCCACAGCCCTATCACACAGCCCAATCACACAGCCTTATCACACAGCCCTATCACACAGCCCAATCACACAGCCTTATCACACAGCCCTATCACACAGCCCTATCACACAGCCCTATCACGCAGCCCTATCACGCAGCCCTATCACACAGCCCTATCACGCAGCCTTATCACACAGCCCTATCACGCAGCCCTATCAATCAGCCCTATCACACAGCCTATCACACAGCCCTATTACACAGCCCTATCACGCAGCCCTATCACGCAGCCCTATCACACAGCCTATCACGCAGCCCTATCACGCAGCCCTATCACACAGCCTATCACACAGCCTTATCACACAGCCTTATCACACAGCCTTATCATACCTGTACGGTATATACACCAGGTGATCTTATCCTCCTGTACGGTATATACACCAGGTGATCTTAACCTCCTGTACGGTATATACACCAGGTGATCTTATCCTCCTGTACGGTATATACACCAGGTGATCTTATCCTCCTGTACGGTATATACACCAGGTGATCTTATCCTCCTGTACGGTATATACACCAGGTGATCTTATCCTCCTGTACGGTATATACACCAGGTGATCTTATCCTCCTGTACGGTATATACACCAGGTGATCTTAACCTCCTGTACGGTATATACACCAGGTGATCTTATCCTCCTGTACGGTATATACACCAGGTGATCTTATCCTCCTGTACGGTATATACACGAGGTGATCTTATCCTCCTGTACGGTATATACACCAGGTGATCTTATCCTCCTGTACGGTATATACACCAGGTGATCTTATCCTCCTGTACGGTATATACACCAGGTGATCTTAACCTCCAGTACGGTATACAGTGGGGAAAAAAAGTATTTAGTCAGCCACCAATTGTGCAAGTTCTCCCACTTAAAAAGATGAGAGGCCTGTAATTTTCATCATAGGTACACGTCAACTATGACAGACAAATTGAGACAAAAAATCCAGAAAATCACATCGTAGGATTTTTAATGAATTTATTTACAAATTATGGTGGAAAATAAGTATTTGGTCTATAACAAAAGTTTCTCAATACTTTGTTATATACCCTTTGTTGGCAATGACACAGGTCAAACGTTTTCTGTAAGTCTTCACAAGGTTTTCACACACTGTTGCTGGTATTTTGGCCCATTCCTCCATGCAGATCTCCTCTAGAGCAGTGATGTTTTGGGGCTGTCGCTGGGCAACACGGACTTTCAACTCCCTCCAAAGATTTTCTATGGGGTTGAGATCTGGAGACTGGCTAGGCCACTCCAGGACCTTGAAATGCTTCTTACGAAGCCACTCCTTCGTTGCCCGGGCGGTGTGTTTGGGATCATTGTCATGCTGAAAGACCCAGCCACGTTTCATCTTCAATGCCCTTGCTGATGGAAGGAGGTTTGCACTCAAAATCTCACGATACATGGCCCCATTCATTCTTTCCTTTACACGGATCAGTCGTCCTGGTCCCTTTGCAGAAAAACAGCCCCAAAGCATGATGTTTCCACCCCCATGCTTCACAGTAGGTATGGTGTTCTTTGGATGCAAAAAGTTATATTTTGGTTTCATCTGACCATATGACATTCTCCCAATCCTCTTCTGGATCATCCAAATGCACTCTAGCAAACTACAGACGGGCCTGGACATGTACTGGCTTAAGCAGGGGGACACGTCTGGCACTGCAGGATTTGAGTCCCTGGCGGCGTAGTGTGTTACTGATGGTAGGCTTTGTTACTTTGGTCCCAGCTCTCTGCAGGTCATTCACTAGGTCCCCCCGTGTGGTTCTGGGATTTTTGCTCACCGTTCTTGTGATAATTTTGACCCCACGGGGTGAGATCTTGCGTGGAGCCCCAGATCGAGGGAGATTATCAGTGGTCTTGTATGTCTTCCATTTCCTAATAATTGCTCCCACAGTTGATTTCTTCAAACCAAGCTGCTTACCTATTGCAGATTCAGTCTTCCCAGCCTGGTGCAGGTCTACAATTTTGTTTCTGGTGTCCTTTGACAGCTCTTTGGTCTTGGCCATAGTGGAGTTTGGAGTGTGACTGTTTGAGGTTGTGGACAGGTGTCTTTTATACTGATAACAAGTTCAAACAGGTGCCATTAATATAGGTAACGAGTGGAGGACAGAGGAGCCTCTTAAAGAAGAAGTTACAGGTCTGTGAGAGCCAGAAATCTTGCTTGTTTGTAGGTGACCAAATACTTATTTTCCACCATAATTTGCAAATAAATTCATAAAAAATCCTACAATGTGATTTTCTGGATTTTCTTTTCTCAATTTGTCTGTCATAGTTGACGTGTACCTATGATGACAATTACAGGCCTCTCTCATCTTTTTAAGTGGGAGAACTTGCACAATTGGTGGTTGACTAAATACTTTTTTCCCCCACTGTGATCTTTGAATGCATATAAACATAATGACCAGGTGATCTTTGAGTGCATATAAACATAATCTACACCAAAGTCCTCAATGACTTCATCCTGTTTTGTTGTTAGCTTGTTTGTGATTATGTTACCCTCACTCGGTCCATGCTCAGCCCTATCACTCAGCCCTATCACACAGCCTATCACACAGCCTTATCACACAGCCCTATCACGCAGCCTTATCACACAGCCTTATCACAAAGCCCTATCACATAGCCTTATCACACAGCCCTATCACACAGCCTTATCACACAGCCTTATCACACAGCCTTATCACAGAGTCCTATCACGCAGCCTTATAACACAGCCCTATCACACAGCCTTATCACACAGCCTTATCACACAGCCTTATCATGGTTTCCTATCACACAGCCTTATAACACAGCCCTATCATACCTGTACGGTATATACACCAGGTGATCTTATCCTCCTGTATGGTATATACACCAGGTGATCCTATCCTCCTGTACGGTATATACACCAGGTGATCTTATCCTCCTGTACGGTATATACACCAGGTGATCTTATCCTCCTGTACGGTATATACACCAGGTGATCTTATCCTCCTGTACGGTATATACACCAGGTGATCTTAACCTCCTGTACGGTATATACACCAGGTGATCTTATCCTCCTGTACGGTATATACACCAGGTGATCTTAACCTCCTGTACGGTATATACACCAGGTGATCTTTGGGTGCATATAAACATAATCTACACCAAACTCCTCAATGACTTAATCCTGTTTTGTTGTTAGCTTGTTTGTGATTATGTTACCCTCACTCGGTCCGTGCTCAGCCCTAGAGGCTGTCATTGCTCTTTAAAGACGGCTCATTGAGTGGGTACAGCAGCTGTTGATGAGGTTTTGCCCTTTTACACAGGGTAAAAGGGATGTGGGCGAGGGTGAGGGGGGGTATTGACATCACTCTCTTTACCCCTGTGTTTCATTCAGAGTGTAAAATAATGCCACTGATAATGTGAGGCGGCGCGAGTGTTACTAGGTTTGTTTGTAGAAAGGCTGTCTGATGGATGGCTGGTATTACCCAGTCTCCACGGATGAGAGGAGGTGGAAACGCTGAGCAGAGATATTAGATATTAGAGCGAGCGCACGTAAAAAACACTCACACAGATACTCTGTGTCTTGAAGCAGGCACTGGGGAGAGCACTGTGCATACATACAGATGACAGAGAGACCACATGCTTTTCATAAAGAGACAGGAGGAGATGGGGAGACTGTGTTGGCTTGGTTAAGATGGCTGATTGTGGGTTGACAGATAGTAAGGCTATACAGTATGTCCTCTGCCTGTTGGCTATTGTCTGTTGGTAGGAGCTGTTAGGGTGGAGCTAGTGGTTGTAGTGGAGTGTGTAGCGTGTTAGAGTCATTGTAAGGTGTTTGTTTGTGATGTGTAGGCATGTAAAGGTGCAGTGTGTGAAAGGGGTGTTGAGTGTTTACGTGGTCAGTTGTGCGTGTGTGTGCGTGCGTCTTTGCCCTGAGCCAAAAAGACATCCTCAGAGAGCAGTGACAAGGTGAAGAGGGGAGAGACCGGTTTGGCCTGCTATAATCTCTGAATCAAATTCCCTGCTTGTTGACAGTCCACACACACACACACTGGGGTGGAAAAGCTGTCATGGTAAAATGCACGGCATGCTTTTCTTACCTCCTCCATCCAAGCTGAGAAACACAGGCCTACCATGTCCATTTGCCATTTTGCAACAAAGACGTTACTTCAAACAAACACCGTTGTTTTCCCTCTGACATTACAAGCGCGATAGAACAGCAGAGTATGTACTACGATTATTTATTTATTTTTTACCACGATGCTGGATACTCATTTCCTCAAAGCAATAATAACAAATGTGCCTATCGCGGATCTCAGCTTTAAGGCAGAGTACAAACAAGAGATGAACAGATGAATAGAGGAAAACACTGACTACTTTACACCTTTCAAATCTGATATGTTATACACACACGCCACACTGTATTACATGGTCTACAACTTTATTCCCCTGTTTCAGTCAATATAAGCATACTGTATATTAAGAATATGTCAGCCGTCTCTATGAGGTTTCTTCCTGTATGTCCTGTAGAATGTGTTGTTGCTACAGGGTACTGATAAACACTGACAAACAGCAGGATAGGACCGGGCTGTTGTCACCACAACTTTAACATAGTGCGGATATACACTGTCACTACGTGCTCAGTCTGACTCATCTAACAGTCAGAAGAGAACAGGACAAATGCTGAAGTACGGAAAATAAATATAAAAATAGACTGTCTGCATTTGGAGGCCAACTAAGCATCCCACCCCATGTCAAATCCACCTGCTCAAATTAAGAAGCGGAAATCTCAGCCTTGTTTGGGTGTAGAAACAGGGGTCAGACCCACCTATTGACGGGCGTGAGTGACAACAGCAGTTGAAAATGGGCTGTCATACAGTAGCTCTGGGGCTAGTTGAAGGTGAACATGCACCCACTACACATACAGCTTTGCATCTTATTGTGCTTTAAACATACTAAATTGGGAATCAAAAGCTAAATAATGTATTCATTGGCCTTACATGATGCTACATACTGAGAATAGACGGGAGGAGGGTCTCTATGAGTCCTTAATGGCCAAAGATGCATGCAGCTGTTATTGTTTCCACCGCTGTGTGAGTCAACGTTAGCCATCGATTTGAGTTATTGAAGCTCAACCTGCCACAGGCACCTCTGCATTCATCTGTATCTCTCATGTTCAGAGGTACAGTATCTCTCATGTTCAGAGGTACAGTATCTCTCCTGTTCAGAGGTATGAGAGGGAGATGGGCAAAAGAAAGAGTGAGAGAAACAGAGGGATGAGAGACAGAGGGAGAGAGACGGAGAGAGAGAAGGAGAGAGAGAGGGAGAGAGCCAGACGGAGAGAGACAGAGGGAGAGAGACAGAGGGAGAGAGAGAGGGAGAGAGAGAGGGAGAGACAGAGGGAGAGGGAGAGAAACAGAGGGATGAGAGACAGAGGGAGAGAGACGGAGAGAGAGAGGGAGAGAGAGAGGGAGAGAGCCAGATGGAGAGAGACAGAGGGAGAGAGACAGAGGGAGAGAGAGAGGGAGAGAGAGAGGGAGAGACAGAGGGAGAGAGACAGAGGGAGAGAGAGAGGGAGAGACAGAGGGAGAGAAACAGGGAGAGAGAGAGGGAGAGAGACAGAGGGAGAGGGAGAGAAACAGAGGGAGAGAGGTGAGTTACTGAGCTGTCTAAGATAGAGCAGGAAAATCCAAACTTGGATACCTGACTTTGTTACATCTGTTAAACAACCACTCTTGATTGGAGGCAAGTGTTTAGTGCTTATAGTTGCATTTGCTGCAAACAAATTATAATAATCTCCATTCAGAACAGCCTCTGTACAGGTCTTTAAATGTTTTAGTTGTATTGTATTTTACACCAATTCACTCTGATTCAAGTACAGATTGTATTATATATTTGCCTGCAGAATGCTACCATACTCAAATCAAAATCAAATCAAATCAAATTGTATTTGCCACATGCGCCGAATACAACAGGTGTAGACCTTACAGTGAAATGCTTATTTACAAGCCCTTAACCAACAATGCAAAAAAGTGTTGAGTAAAAAATAGATGAGTAAGAATTCATTAAAGAGCAACAGTAAAATGAAATAACAGTAGGGAGGCTATATACAGGGGGTACCGGTACAGAGTCAATGTGCCGGGGCACCGGTTAGTCGAGGTAATTGAGGTAATATTTACATGTGGGTAGAGTTAAAGTGACTATAAATAGACAATAAACAGCAGCAGCGTGGGGTGGGGTGGGGTGGGGTGGGGTGGGGGGGAATGCAAATAGTCCGGGTAGCCATGATTAGCTGTTCAGGAGTCTTATGGCTTGGGGGTAGAAGTTGTTAAGAAGCCTTTTGAACCTAGACTTGGTGCTCCGGTACCGCTTGCCGTGCGGTAGCAGAGAGAACAGTCTATGACTAGGGTGGTTGTAGTCTTTTACATTTTCTAGGGCCTTCCTCTGACACTGCCTGGTATAGAGGTCCTGGATGGCTTGCGGTCGGAGGCCGAGCAGTTGCTATACCAGGCAGTGATGCAACCAGTCAGGATGCTCTCGATGGTGCAGCTGTATAACTTTTTGAGGATCTAAGGACCCATGCCAAATCTTTTCAGTCTCCTGAGGGGGAATAGGCTTTGTCATGCCTTCTTCACGACTGTCTTGGTGTGTTTGGACCATGATAGTTTGTTGGTGATGTGGACACCAAGGAACTTGAAGCTCATTTACTGTAGAAAAACAGAACTTCCTATTGACCTGGCAAAAATAAAGATGCCACTGCCTATTCACGAGTTTGGCTTCTCGCCGTCTGACGAACATGTCGGAAGGGGTAGTAGTTGTTTTTTTGGCGTGGATGGTTGTGGATCAGGGTTGGTTGCTGGCCTCCCAGCAGGGTCACTGAATCTTGAACTGTGGATGTGCTGAGCCTGCTGGCAGGGCCAACCCCTGGCTGTAAACTGAGATTGTGCTGTCCCCCCTGCTGGCGGGGGCAGCCCCTGGTCGTGGTCCGAGGTTGAGCTCCCCAAAGTTGTGCAAGAAGCCTGATGGTTGAGTTGATGGAGAGGCCAGCCCTCAGTTGTGGACCGAGGTTGAGCTGGCCCACCATGGTGCAGAAAGCCTGAGGGTGATTTGATGGGAACACAGTGGGAGTGGCTCAGCATGCACTGCAGTGCAGTGCAGTGCTGATTGTTTGTTAGGCAGAAGTACAAAGCTGTGAAGAAGGATGCCGTTTAAATACCGTGAGGGTGCTTGATGAAGCAATTGGATTCAGGTGAGTGAGGCGGGCTTGTGGCTAATGAAGATTGGATGTAAGTGAGCAAATTGGCATGGTCACGGCTCTATGTCCATATATGGAGTTCCGTGCCGAGCGGCCGCATTCCAATATGAATGTCGGTGCCAATTTATGGAGTTCCTGCTCTGGTCGCATTCCAATATGGAAGTCTGAGCCCATACATGGACTTTCTGCTCTAATGCTGGAAATAGACCCCCCCCCCCCCCCCCCATGTGTTTGATGTATTAGTTACCATTCCACTAATTCTGCTCCAGTCTAATTACCACAAGCCCATTCTCCCCAATTAAGTTGCCACCAACCTCCTGTGATACACTAATGATGAACATGGACCATGTTTGTGACCAGCCCAGTCTGGCTCACAGAGTCACAGAGCAGGAGTATCAGTTAATATCATAGGGATGGTATGATGTGCAGTCACCAAACTCAGCCCCCATTAGAAAGGTATCCATGCAGCAAAGTGAGACGCAAAAGTTTTTGGGGATGTGCCCATTCACTCAGAAGGTTTGGGACTTTGACACATTACATTTTACATATGTTTTTTTTTATGACACATTCATATGACATATTATTACATATTATGTGGGAGCATGGAATACTGTTTGTACTGTTCCCTTACTCATGTTCCATATTAATATTCAGAGACATTCAGAGTCATATTTGGGGACAAGGATGAAATTCCAGATGTGTCAATTTAAAGAATGAGAGCTTCAGTTTTAGGGATCATATTGTTCTAGCTAGGGTAGTTTCTTATACTGTAGTCTTTTAATCCTCCCCACTCCTGGCTGGGGTATTTCAGCCCATTTGAAGCGTGTGTGATGTTGATGAATGGCCACAGCCCCATGTGTCTCTTCCAATCTCTTCCCCCTGATGTGTGTGAGCTGAAGGAAAACTCCAATCAATCATCTAATCTCCCACTCTTACCCTCAACACACCCTACTGCTCACTTTGTCATCGGATCAGCAGCGTGTGTGTGTGTGTCTGTCTGTGTGTGTGTCTTTGTGTGTGTGTGTGTGTCTGTCTGTGTGTGTGTCTTTGTGTGTGTGTGTGTGTGTGTGTTTCTGTCTGTGTGTGTGTGTGTCTTTGTGTGTGTGTGTGTCTGTCTGTGTGTGTGTCTGTCTGTGTGTGTGTCTTTGTGTGTGTGTGTGTGTGTGTCTGTCTGTGTGTGTGTCTGTCTGTGTGTGTGTCTTTGTGTGTGTGTGTGTCTTTCTGTGTGTGTGTCTTTGTCTGTGTGTGTGTCTGTCTGTGTCTGTCTGTGTGTGTGTCTTTGTCTGTGTGTGTGTCTGTCTGTCTGTGTGTGTGTCTTTGTGTGTGTGTTCGTGCGTGCTTGCGTGTGCGTGCGTGCAGATTTCATGCTTGCTAAGGACTTGTGTTTTCAAATATGATATTGTGCAGTTATCAAGTCAATAGCAGCAGTTCAGGGGTATATCTCAATTTATTACATTTTCAGTGTCAACACTAAGCAGGAAACGGGGTGATAATTTATTAAAGGTTTTAGTATTCAGTTGCTTCAGTAGAATTCTACTCCAGAGAACCTTGAACGATTCAACTATATTTGAACAAAAGCTTTTCCGCTTGCTATTTGCGATATTGAGATGCAAAAGGGCACTGCTCTCGGATCACATAACTGTAATTGTGACACAAATGAAGTGGTTGAGAGAGTTTCTTTGTTTACACTGAAATAATGGCAATCGTCTACACAGATTTCCCAAAGCTAGCTATTTCTGTTGTGGTTCACACTTCATGTAAACTGCAAAATTCCTGTATAGCCTTTGACTTTCATCATGGACACATCTCTCTCTCTCAGAGTGCCTGGAACAGAATGCTGGTTTTGACTCAGAAAGGCAGAGGCATAGTTGACCAAGTTATGCAAACAGATTGGTCCTTCCAGACCTCATAATATCCCAGTTACTCCCCTGCCTTGGCTGGTGAGGGACGATAATCACACACTGGCCTGGAGTAGTATTCTGGATGAAGGATCAGAAGAGCAGCTATGTTTCACACTTACGTTTGCAAAATTTCAATAAATTCCCCAGTTTTCCCAGAAATCCCGGTTGGAGGTTCCCGGAATCAGGAGGTAATAAGCAGGAAATCTAGAATCCTCCAACCAGGTTTTCTGGAAAACTAGGGAATTTATTGGAAGTTCCTGGAATTTTGCAGCCTTAGTCACACTCAGCCCCTCAGGCCCATTATTACTTCCTCACTACCCCTGATATTCTTAGACAGCAGGTGTAGGAAGAGAGCAGCGAGCCTGGGAGGACTGAGCTGCCTTCCCTGGGGTTTGTCTCTGACACCCACAGAGAGACAGAGAAAGGGTCAGAACAATGAGACTGTCAGCGCCACTTTCTTAGAGTTGCTTCAGCTCTTCAGTCACAGCATCCCTGTTCTCACAGTGCCCCCTCCAGAGCTAGCGTGCGATCAGTGACTGTGATTCTACAAGAAAGTCATGACTCATGTACTGGAGTCAGCTCTGCAGAGTGGTCACTAGCTGTCACAGTCATAAAATCTCATTTTAAACCTAACCCTAAACTTAACCACACTGCTAACCCTTATGCCTAACACTAACCTTAAATTAAAAGCTAATTTTTGTTTTCATGAATTTTTACAATATTGCCAGTTTTGACTTTGCAGCTGGTCCATCTAGCGGAAATCGCTCAGTTCTGCCTCCACGGCAAGATTCATGACTATAAACGTCAACCTGCAACTCGAATTGGGGAAGATCCTCTTGTTCCCTTGAGCGTCACCCCTCTCCTTGTCACAAACGGACAGCCCAGTTTATCAGGCAGGGCCTGTTTGTAGAGCCTATAGCTTTTACAAGGACGGAGAATAAGCCAGGGAGCAGCTTCACAATAGAGGTTCCAACAGTAATCCATTGAAGTCAGCACGCTCTCCCTCCCATTGGTCAGATCATGCTCATATTCATGGTGAAAGGAGAGCACTAGTCTATAACCGGATTAATGCGGCCCCATACTTAATACTTCCAAAATACTATGGAACAAAGGGGAGAGGGAGCCGCCAGGAACAAAATCCATGCATAATTTATCCAGTCCCGCAGCTATGTAATAGAGAAACCTGCTATCCTGCTATTGCTTCTCCAATGTGGTGTTTATATTATTAGTTAAAATGAAGGTCTCTTATGAACGCAGTCACCCTGTCTGGCCCTTGGGAGAGATGGCTGCACCATTATGAGAAAGGCCAACTGCTACAACAACAGGATTCCGGCTGAGCTAGACAAAATATAATAAGAAGTAGCCTAAGTTAGTAGAATAAATCGTTTTGTTTTTCTGCACAGTCCCTCCGTGGTAATGGTATTGGTAATGCAGCCTGGTCTCATAATATAGACGTAATATATTAGTCTAAATCCGGGACACTCAAATTAGTATGATATGTTATGTTTGGAGACAGAAGGTTACTTAAGGCAAAAATGAAAAGAGGGTACTTGGTCAAGATAGATAGGTGGGCATATAACACAAATGTCCAGCAACCCAATGTTTGCGTGTTTTTATTTTTTATTTTTTTATTTAACCTTTATTTAACCAGGTAAGCCAGTTGAGAACAAGTTCTCATTTACAACTGCGACCTGGCCAAGATAAAGCAAAGCAGTGCGATAAAAACAACAACACAGAGTTACATATGGGGTAAACAAAACATAAAGTCAAAAATACAAACAGAAAATATATATACAGTGTGTGCGAATGTAGTAGGTTATGGAGGTAAGGCAATAAATAGGCCATAGTGCAAAATAGTTACAATTTCGTATTAACACTGGAATGATAGATGTGCAGAAGATTATGTGCAAATAGAGATACTGGGGTGCAAATGAGCAAAATAAATAACAATATGGGGATGAAGTAGTTGGGTGGGCTAATTACAGATTGGCTGTGTACAGGTGCAGTGATCGGTAAGCTGCTCTGACAACTGATGCTTAAAGTTAGTGAGGGAGTTAAGAGTCTCCTGCTTCAGAGATTTTTGCAGTTCGTTCCAGTCATTAGCAGCAGAGAACTGGAAGGAATGGCAGCCAAAGGAGGTGCTGGCTTTGGGGATGACCAGTGAGATATACCTGCTGGAGTGCAGACTACGGGTGGGTGTTGCTATGGTGACCAGTGAGCTAAGGTAAGACAGGGATTTGCCTAGCAGTGATTTATAGATGACCTGGAGCCAGTGGGTTTGGCGACGAATATGTAGTGAGGGCCAGCCAACAAGAGCGTACAGGTCACAATGGTGGGTAGTATATGGGGCTTTGGTGACAAAATGGATGGCACCGTGATAGACTACATCCAATTTGCTGAGTAGAGTGTTGGAGGCTATTTTGTAAATGACATCGCCGAAGTCAAGGATCGGTAGGATAGTCAGTTTTACGAGGGCATGTTTGGCAGCATGAGTGAAGGAGGCTTTGTTGCGAAATAGGAAGCCGATTCTAGATCTAACTTTTGATTGGAGATGCTTAATGTGAGTCTGGAAGGAGAGTTTACAGTCTAACCAGACACCTAGGTATTTGTAGTTGTCCACATACTCTAGGTCAGACCCGCCGAGAGTAGTGATTCTAGTCGGGTGGGCGGGTGCAAGCAGCGTTCGGTTGAAGAGCATGCATTTAGTTTTACTAGTGTTTAAGAGCAGTTGGAGGCTACGGAAGGAGTGTTGTATGGCATTGAAGCTCGTTTGGAGGTTTGTTAACACAGTGTCCAATGAAGGGCCAGATGTATACAAAATGGTGTCGTCCGCATAGAGGTGGATCCAAGCTTCACCAGCAGCAAGAGCAACATCATTGATATACACAGAGAATAGAGTCGGCCCGAGAATTGAACCCTGTGGCACCCCCATAGAGACTGCCAGAGGTCCAGACAACAGGCCCTCCGATTTGACACATTGAACTCTATCTGAGAAGTAGTTGGTGAACCAGGTGAGGCAGTCAGAGAAACCAAGGCTATTTAGTCTGCCAATAAGAATGCAGTGGTTGACAGAGTTGAAAGCCTTGGCCAGGTCGATGAAGACGGCTGCGCAGTACTGTCTTTTATCGATCGCGGTTATAATATCGCTTAGGACATTGAGCGTGGCTGAGGTGCACCCATGACCAGCTTGGAAACCGGATTGCATAGCGGAGAAGGTACGGTGGGATTCGAAATGGTCGGTGATCTGTTTGTTAACTTGGCTTTCAAATACTTTCGAAAGGCAGGGCAGGATGGATATAGGTCTGTAACAGTTTGGATCTAGAGTGTCACCCCCTTTGAAGAGGGGGATGACCGCGGCAGCTTTCCAATCTCTGGGGATCTCAGACGTTACGAAAGAGAGGTTGAACAGGCTAGAAATAGGGGTTGTGACAATTTCGGCGGCTAATTTTAGAAAGGGTCCAGATTGTCTAGCCCAGCTGATTTGTAGTGGTCCAGATTTTTCAGCTCTTTCAGAACATCAGCTGTCTGAATTTGTGTGAAGGAGAAGCGGGGGGGGGGGCATGGGCAAGTTGCAGCGGAGGGTGCAGAGCTGGTGGCCGGGGTAGTGGTAGCCAGGTTGAAATTCTCGATTATTGTAGATTTATCGGTGGTGACAGTGTTTCCTAGCCTCAGTGCAGCGGGCAGTTGGGAGGAGGTGCTCTTATTTCCATGGACTTTAGAGTTAGTGCTACAGGATGCACTAACTGATTCCTAACTGATTGTGTATATTGGTTCCTGACTCCCCTGAAAAGTTGCATATCGCGGGGGCTGTTCGATGCTAATGCAGTACGCCACAGGATGTTTTTGTGCTGGTCAAGGGCAGTCAAGTCTGAGGAGAACCAGGGGCTATATCTGTTCTTAGTTCTGAATTTTTTGAATGGGGCATGCTTATTTAAGATTGAGAGGAAAGCACTTTTAAAGAACAACCAGGCATCCTCTACTGACGGAATGAGGTCAATATCCATCCAGGATACCCGGGCCAGGTCATTTAGAAAGGCCTGCTCGCTAAAGTGTTTTAGGGAGCGTTTGACAGTGATGAGGGGTGGTCGTTTTGACCGCGGACCCATTACGGACGCAGGCAATAAGGCAGTGATCGCTGAGATCCTGGTTGAAGACAGCGGAGGTGTATTTAGAGGATACATTTGTCAGGATGATATCTAGGGTGCCCATGTTTACAGATTTAGGGTTGTACCTGGTAGGTTCGTTGATAATTTGTGTGATATTGAGGGCATCTAGTTTAGATTGTAGGTTGGCCGGGGTGTTAAACATATCCCAGTTTAGGTCACCAAGCAGTACGAACTCTGAGGATAGATGGGGGGGGGCAATCAGTTCAAATATGTTGTCCAGGGCACAACTGGGGGCTGAGGGGGGTCTGTAGCAAGCGGCAACAGTGAGAGACTTATTTCTGGAAAGGTGGATTTTTAGAAGTAGAAGCTCAAACTGTTTGGGCACAGACCTGGATAGTACGATAGAGCTCTGCAGGCTAGCTCTACAGTAGATTGCAACCCCACCCCCTTTGGCAGTTCTATCTAGACGGAAAATGTTGTAGTTGGGAATGGACATTTCTGAATTTTTGGTGGCCTTCCTAAGCCAGGATTCAGACACTGCTAGGACATCAGGGTTGGCGGAGTGTGCTAACGCAGTGAAGAACTCAAACTTAGGGAGGAGGTTTCGGATGTTAACGTGCAAGAAACCAATGCTTTTACGGTTACAGAAGTCAATAAATGATAACGCCTGGGGAGTAGGAGTGATACTGGGGGCCACAGGGCCTGGGTTAACCTCTACATCACCAGAGGAACAGAGGAGGAGTAGAATAAGGATACGGCTAAAGGCTTTAAGTACTGGTCTTCTAGTGTGTTGGGTACAGAGAAAAAAGGGGCAGGTTTCCAGGCGTTGTAGAATAGATTTAGGGCATTATGTACAGAAAAGGATATGGAAGGATCTGAGTACAGTGGAGGTAAACCTAAGCGTTGGGTAACGATGAAAGAGATAGCATCACTGGAGGCACAGATTGAGTCGGTCTCCGCGTGTATGGGGGGTGGGACAAAGGAGCTATCTATTGCAGGTTGAGCTGGGCTGGGGGATCTACAGTAAAATAGTACAATAAGAAATAACCGAAACAGCAATAAGCAAGGCATATTGAAATGTGAGAAAGGCATAAAGCAATCACAGGTGTTATTCGAGAGCTAAGACAACAGCTGGTAATGGCGACAAAGTTTGGGCTGAGGCTAAACATAAACAGGATGCGGTACCGTATAAAGGAACAGTCCAGCAGGCATCAGCTGTATAGCTGAGTTATCATAAGGTCCGGTGAACAGCAATAGGAGAGTTCGGAGGTAGTTCGGGGTCTGCTATAGCACTAGCGAGCAAGAGGCCACGGCTAGCGTGTGCTAGCGGGCCGGGGCTAGCAGATGGATCTTCATGGTCGACGTCGTAACGGGAAACCTGTTGTAATCACATCAGACGATTTCGTCGGCAGACCAGTCGTGTTGGATCGGCGGGGCTCCGTGTCAACACTAGGAGGTCCCGTCCGGTTGACAGAGAGGTAGATAGCCGGGAGAAGGGCCTGGCTCGCGGCTAGCTCGAGGCTGATTAGCCAACAACAACGTCCATTTGATTGCAGCTATCTAGCTACGATGATCCGGTGTTAAAGGTCCAGTGAATCAATGATTCCGTTAGAAAACCGATATGTTCTGGGTCGATAACGCGCTGTGCAGACAGTGCAGACTGGTGGATAATAGTCCAGGCTAGAGCTGGCTGGTAGGTAGTGCAGGCCACGGACAATGGTGAGAAACCGCTAGCGGTGGCTAATGGCAAGTAGCTAGTTAGCTGGCTACTCCCGTCCGGTAGACAGAGAGGTAGATAGCCAGGATATGCGCCTGGCTCAAGGCTAACTGGTGCTTGCTTCAGGGGCAGTGGTGATTAGCCAAACAGCAACATCGGTTGTGGCTAGCTAGTTGCGATCCGGTGTTAATGTCCAGTGATTCAGTTATTCCGGCAGAAAATCCGATGTTCTGGGTGAAAACCATTAACGGTGGCTAATAGCAAGTAGCTAGTTAGCTGGCTAGCTGGTATCAACTGGAGATTCTAGATAAAAGGTACAGTGGAGAGAACAAGTATTTGATACACTGCCGATTTTGCAGGTTTTCCTACTTACAAAGCATGTAGAGGTCTGTAATTTTTATCATAGGTACACTTCAACTGTGAGAGACAGAATCTAAAACAAAAATCCAGAAAATCACATTGTATGATTTTTAAGTAATTAATTTGCATTTTATTGCATGACATAAGTATTTGATACATCAGAAAAGCAGAACTTAATATTTGGTACAGAAACCTTTGTTTGCAATTACAGAGATCATACATTTCCTGTAGGTCTTGACCAGGTTTGCACACACTGCAGCAGGGATTTTGGCCCACTCCTCCATACAGACCTTCTCCAGATCCTTCAGGTTTCGGGGCTGTCGCTGGGCAATACGGACTTTCAGCTCCCTCCAAAGATTTTCTATTGGGTTCAGGTCTGGAGACTGGCTAGGCCACTCCAGGACCTTGAGATGCTTCTTACGGAGCCACTCCTTAGTTGCCCTGGCTGTGTGTTTCGGGTCGTTGTCATGCTGGAAGACACAGCCACGACCCATCTTCAATGCTCTTACTGAGGGAAGGAGGTTGTTTGCCAAGATCTCACGATACATGGCCCCATCCATCCTCCCCTCAATACGGTGCAGTCGTCCTGTCCCCTTTGCAGAAAAGCATCCCCAAATAATGATGTTTCCACCTCCATGCTTCACGGTTGGGATGGTGTTCTTGGGGTTGTACTCATCCTTCTTCTTCCTCCAAACGCGGCGAGTGTCATTTGATGGCTCTGCGGAGGGGAAGCAGCGAACCCTCACCATGAGGAAAACGTTGCCGATACATTTTCTAATAAAGCCAGTGAGAGAGGTGGTTAGCTTGTCAATGTTATTGGCGGAGTCTCGAAACATATTCCAATCAGCGCTAGCAAAGCAGCCTTGTAGCATAATCTCCAATTCTCGTGACCATTTCTCAACGGATTGAGTCACAGGTACTTCCTGTTTTGGTTTCTGCTTGTAAACAGGAAGCAGGAGTATGGAGTCATGATCTGATTTTCCAAATGACGGACAAGGGAGGGCTTTGTATGCTTACTTGTGGGTAGAATAACAGTGGTCTAGGACTTTATCGCCCCTAGTGGCGTTGGAGACAAGTTGATGGAAGTCGGGCATCACGTGTCTTAGTGATGCAGAATTAAAATTGCCGGCAACCAGAAAGGCAGACTCTGGATGTAGGTTTTCTTGCTTGTTTATAGCCTTGTACAGTTCGTTAATTGCCAGCTTGTTATTTTTCTTGTCCTGAGGTAGAACACATTCAACAGTCACGATAACAGCTGAAAACTCCCTCGGGAGGTAGAAGGGTCGGCATTTGACCATCAGGTATTCCAAGACCGGTAAACAGTGGTTCAACACTTCCACAGCGCTGGAGTTAGCACACCAGTTGGTGTTGATATAGAGGCAAACCCCTCCCCCCCCCTCAATTTCCCCGACTCCACTCTCCTGTCCACCCGGTGAATGGAGAATCCATCAACTTGGATAGCCATGGGGGGGTATCTTGTCCGAGAGCCATGTTTCAGAAAAGCAAAGAATATTGCAATTTTAAGAGTCCTGTTGGTAGCAAATCCGCAATCGGAGGTCATCCATCTTATTATTGGCCAGCAGAATGGAGGAAAGAGGTGGCCTGTTTTCCCTTCGCCTTAATCTCACCAGGACCCCCCGCCGCTGTAACAGCGGCGTTTCCTCTTGGGTAGCCAGAAAATTGGGTCGGAATTACAGAGAGAGCCTAAGTTGAAGCCGGAAATGGGGTAAGTAACTGCCGATCTGACGTTCAAAAGTCATTGTCGGTTGTAAGAAATAATAACGGAAAAGAAAGTAAAAATAAACAGCGGCCATCAAGTACAGAGCCATCTTCTGGGGGGGGCGGATTACTTAAAGATACTCTTTGAAGAGGTAGGGTTTCAGATGTTTTCGGAAGATGGGCAGGGACTGTGCTGTCCTAGCTTCAGGGGGAGCCAGGACAGAGAAGAGCTTGGACTGGGCTGAGTGGGAGACAAGAGACCAGAGGTGGCAGAATGGAGTGCTCGGAATGGGGTGTAGGGTTTGAGCATAGCCTGAAGGTAGGGAGGGGCAGTTCCTCTTGCTGCTCCGTAGTCAAGTACCATGATCTTGTAGTGGATGTGAGCCTCGACTGGAAGCCAGTGAAGTGTGCGGAGGAGCGGGGTGACATGGGAGAACTTGGGAAGGTTGAACACTAGGCAGGCTGCAGCATTCTGGATAAGTTGCAAGGGTTTGAAGGCACAAGCGGGGAGCCCAGCCAACACTGAGTTGCAGTAGTCCAGACGCGAGATGACAAGTGCCTGGATTAGGACTTGCGTCACTTCCTGTGTGAGGTAGGGTCATACTCTACGGATGCTATAGAATCAAGCACATAACATATAAAATGAAATGTAATTCGTAACATATAATACAAAATCCACAAATGAATACATACCATACCAAACATAACATATCATACTAATCTGAGTGACCCGGATTTTCATTTACTCTGTTACGTCTACCCAAGTTGCAGCAATGACTCAATTCTGTCTATGACTGTTGTGCACTGAAGATGCAATTCAAATCATCTTGTTATCATTACTCGTCATATAATGTGTGTGTCTCTTGTTCTTCTTCTCCCCCAGCCCACTGCCCACTCTGATCAGCAGTGCGTGTGTGTCCTTGTGTGACTCATGTCTTTTCTTCACAGCAAGCTGTCCAGGGGCATGTCTTGTCCACTCATCTCCTTGAATCAATCAGGTACCATTATGTAATCTCCTTGCCCTATCAGGGTTCATTATGTCTGTTGGCAGTGAAAGGCTCTGAGTGACGATAAGTTAGTCTTAGTGCACAGTGACACAGTGTCTGCTCCCCAGGGTACACTGTCTTTATATCAGAGAGCAGCTCATTGTCAACGCTAGAGGTCCACCCTGTCCTCTGCCATGACAAACACACATATACGCCAAGTACACACACACAGGACATATGTGACTGGTTACAGGATCCTAGGCGTTTAATGCTAGTTCCTACTTTACAGGAGGGCCCTTTGATTATCATATTTTTTTCTTCAGCAGTTTCCATACCAGGCAGTGATGAAACCAGTCAGGATGCTCACAATGGTGCAGCTGTATAACCTTTTGAGGATCTGAGGACCCATGCCAAATCTTTTCAGTCTCCTGAGGGGGAATAGGCTTTGTCGTGCCCTCTTCACGACTGTCTTGGTGTGTTTGGACCATGATAGTTTGTTGGTGATGTGCACACCAAGGAACTTGAAGCTCTCAACCTGCTCCACTACAGCCCCGTCGATGAGAATGGGGGCGTGCTCGGTCCTCTTTTTCCTGTAGTCCACAATCATCTCCTTTGCCAGGTCTCTGACCTCCTCCCTATAGGCTATCTCCTCGTTGTCGGTGATCAGGCCTACCACTGTTGTGTCATCAGCTAACTTAATGTGTTGTTACCTATCCTTACCACCTGGGGGTGGCCCGTCAGGAAGTCCAGGATCCAGTTGCAGAGGGAGGTGTTTAGTCCCAGGGTCATTAGCTTAGTGATGAGCTTTGAGGTGTTGAACGCTGAGCTGTAGTCAATGAATAGCATTCTCACGTAGGTGTTCCTTTTGTCCAGGTGGGAAAGGGCAGTGTGGAGTGCAATAGAGATTGCATCATCTGTGGATCTGTTGGTGCGGTATGCAAATTGGAGTGGGTCTAGGGTTTCTGGAATAATGGTATTGATGTGAGCCATGAACAGCCTTTCAAAGCACTTCATGTTTACAGACGTGAATGCCACGGGTCGGTAGTCATTTATCCAGGTTACCTTAGTGTTCTTGGGCACAGGGACTATGGTGGTCTGCCTGAAACATGTTGGTATTACAGACTCAGTCAGGGACAGGTTGAAAATGTCAGGGAAGACACTTGCCAGTTGGTCAGCACATGCTCGGAGTACACGTCCTGGTAATCCGTCTGGCCCTGCGGCCTTGTGAATGTTGACCTGTTTAAAGGTCTTACTCACATCGGCTACGGAGAGCGTGATCACACAGTCGTCCAGAACAGCTGATGCTCTGATGCATGCTTCAGTGTTGCTTGCCTCGAAGCGAGCATAGAAGTAATTTAGCTCGTCTGGTAGGCTCGTGTCACTGAGCAGCTTGCGGCTGTGCTTCCCTTTGTAATCTGTAATAGTTTGCAGGCCCTGCCGGCTCCGACGCTCGTGGGCCTGCAAACTATTACAGATTACACGAGCGTCGGAGCCGGTGTAGTACGATTCAATCTTAGTCCTGTATTGACGCTTTGCCTGTTTGATGGTTCGTCGGAGGGCATAGCGGGATTTCTTATAAGCGTCCGGGTTAGAGTCCCGCTCCTTGAAAGTGGCAGCTCTACCGTTTAGCTCAGTGTGGATGCTGCCTGTAATCCATGGCTTCTGGTTGGGGTATGTACACTACCGTTCAAATGTTTGTGGTCACTTAGAAATGTCCTTGTTTTCAATGAAAACATACATTAAATGAGTTTGAATAGGAAATATAGCTAAATGCATAGGACATGTAGTCATTGACAAGGTTAGAAATAATGATTTTTAATAGAAATAATAATTGTGTCCTTCAAACTTTGCTTTTGTCAAAGAATCCTCCATTTGCAGCAATTACAGCCTTGCAGACCTTTGGCATTCTAGTTGTCAATTTGTTGAGGTAATCTGAAGAGATTTCACCCCATGCTTCCTGAAGCACCTCCCACAAATTGGATTGGCTTGATGGGCACTTCTTATGTACCATACGGTCAAGCTGCTCCCACAACAGCTCAATAGGGTTGAGATCTGGTGACTGTGCTGGCCACTCCATTATAGACAGAATACCAGCTGACTGCTTCTTCCCTATATAGTTATTGCATAGTTTGGAGCTGTGCTTTGGGTCATTGTCCTGTTATAGGAGGAAATTGGCTCCAATCAAGCGCCGTCCACAGGGTATGGCATGACGTTGCAAATGGAGTGATAGCCTTCCTTCTTCAAGATCTCTTTTACCCTGTACAAATCTCCCACTTTACCACCACCAAAGCACCCCCAAACCATCACATTGCCTCCACCACGCTTGACAGATGGCATCAAGCACTCCTCCAGCATCTTTTCATTTGAAATGCATTCCAGGTGACTACCTCATGAAGCTGGTTGAGAGAATGCCAAGAGTGTGTGAAGCTGTCATCAAGGGAAAGGGTGGCTATTTGAAGAACCTCAAATATAAAATATTTTTGGTTTGTTTAACACTTTTTTGGTAGTACACCTCAAACTTCAATTTGTCTGTCCATAACACTTTTTTTTCCCAATCTTCCTCTGTCCAGTGTCTGTGTTTTTTTGCCCATCTTAATCTTTTCTTTTTATTGGCCAGTCTGAGATATGGCTTTTTCTTTGCAACTCTGCCTAGAAGGTCAGCATCCCGGAGTCGCCTCTTCACTGTTGACGTTGAGACAGGTGTTTTGCGGGTACTCTTTAATGAAGCTGCCAGTTGATGACCTGTGAGACGTCTGTTTCTCAAACTAGACACTCTAATGTATTTATCCTCTTGCTCAGTTGTGCACCGGGGCCTCCCACTCCTCTTTCTATTCTGGTTAGAGCCAGTTTGCGCTGTTCTGTGACGGGAGTAGAACACAGCGTTGTACAAGATCTTCAGTTTCTTGGCAATTTCTCGCATGGAATAGCCTTCATTTCTCAGAACAAGAATAGACTGACGAGTTTCAGAACAAAGTTATTTGTTTCTGGCCATTTTGAGCCTGTAATCAAACCCACAATTGCTGATGCTCCAGATACTCAACTAGTCTCAAGAAGGCCAGTTGTATTGCTTCTTTAATTGGCACAACAGTTTTCAGCCTTTTAAAATGATAAACTTGGACTTCAGCTGTGCTAACATAATTGCAAAAGGGGTTTCTAATGATCAATTAGCCTTTAAAATGATAAACTTGGAATAGCAAACACAACGTGCCATTGGAACACAGGACTGATGGTTGCTGATAATGGGCCTCTGTACGCCTATGTAGATATTCCATAAAAAATCAGCCGTTTCCAGCTACAATAGCCATTTACAACATTAACAATGTCTACACTGTATTTCTGATCAATTTGATGTTATTTTAATGGACAAAAAAAAAGATTTTCTTTGGAAAACAAGGACATTTCTAAGTGACCCCAAACTTTTGAACGGTGGGGACTATGTCATCGATGCACTTATTGATGAAGCCAGTGACTGATGTGGTGTACTCCTCAATGCCATCGGAAGAATCCCGGAACATATTCCAGTCTGTGCTAGCAAAACAGTCCTGTAGCTTAGCATCTGCGTCATCTGACCACTTCTTTATTGTCACTGGTGCTTCCTGCTTTAGTTTTTGCTTGTACGCAGGAATCATGAGGATAGAGTTATGGTCAGATTTGCCAAATGGAGGGCGAGGGAGAGCTTTGTACGCATCTCTGTGTGTGGAGTAAAGGTAGTCTAGAGCTTTTTTTCCTCTGGTTGCACATTTAACATGCTGGTAGAAATTAGGTAAAACGGATGTAACTTTCCCTGCATTAAAGTCCCCGGCCACTAGGAGCACCGCCTCTGGATGAACGTTTTCCTGTTTGCTTATGGCCTTATACAGCTCATTGAGTGCGGTCTTAGTGCCAGCATTGGTTTGTGGTGGTAAATAGAAAGCTACAAAAACTATAGATGAAAACTCTCTTGGTAAATGTGTGGTCTACAGCTTATCATGAGATACTCTACCTCAGGTGAGCAAAACCTCGAGACTTCCTTAATGTTAGATTTCGTGCACCAGCTGTTGTTTACAAATATACACATACCGCCACTCCTTGTGTTACCGGAGGCAGCTGTTCTATCTTGCCGATGCAGCGTATATCCCGCCAGCTGTATGTTATCCATGTCGTTGTTCAACCACGACTCAGTGAAACATAAGATATTACAGTTTTTAATGTCCTGTTGGTAGGATATCCGTGATCGTAGTTAGTCTATTTTGTTATCCAATGATTGTACGTTGGCTAATAGGACTGATGGTAGAGGCAGATTACCCACTCACCGTCGGATCCTTACAAGGCACCCCGACCTATGTGCCCGATATCTCCGTCTCTTTCTCATGCGAATGACAGGGATTTGGGCCTTGTCGGGAAGCTCTTTTCAGTCATAAGAGACGGTGGCAGAAATATTATGCACAAAATAAGTTACAAATAACGCGAAAACTCGAAAGAACACACATAATAGCACAATTGGTTAGGAGCCTGTAAAATGGCAGCAATCTCCTCCGACGCCATTCTTAGGTACCTGTGACTGTATTAATGATACAGCACTGCCTCGCGAGCCTTATAGCCTTATTATTATTATATATAAAACTCTTACCAACATATTAAAATAACAATGAATTACATATTTTCATTAAAAGGTTATTTTGATAAGTCAATTCATACAATTTCATTCTTCCACCAGAAGACATAGTCTGGAAAAAATCAGGTGGCTCATTGTTTTGGTCATGTTGCTACAGACCAGAGTATGTGAGCGGAGTTGAGCATTTGGAAATCCCGCTCATCATTCATGGAGCAGTTGCACACCGCTCCGGCTGTCACGGATTCAGCCGAGGCTGCTCCTCCTCCTTGCTCGGGCAGGCTTCGGCGTTCGTCGTCCCCGGAGTACTAGCTGCTGCCGATCGATGTTTCGGTGTTTGTCTTGTTTGGTCTTTATTGTTTACACCTGTTTCCCATTATGTTGGATTGTATTCCCTATATTAACCCCTGTCTCTCATTGGTATTTTGTGTGTTATTGTTTGTTGTCATTCCGGCAGTTCTTGTATGTACGGGTCTTTGTGCTTTCCTCCCTGTTTGGAGGTTTGTTGTTTTGTACGTTGATTTTTACTGTGTTCAGTAAAAGAACGTTGCCAGCCGCTCTGTGTCCTGCTTTTGACTTCGCTACCGCATACACGTCGCGTGACACCGGCACTCCAAGTCCTTTCCAACTACTCTGCTAAAGAACGCTCCTTGCTCAAAGAAAAAAATCTGCTGCTTCAAATTAGCTCCATTCATTAAAATTAAAATGTAATCTACACCATTCTATTATTGTGACTACCAGGACCTACCGTTTGATTTTGAAGTATTGAAACCAAACCATATGATTTGAATGAAAAGTATTTGAATAAACAACAGGAAAAGGTGACTGTAAGAAGCGCTCATCATTTCAAATAGGCTACATGTCGTATTAAACAGCATATAAACATTCTAAATAGGTCAGGAGCCAGACAGGTAGCCTAAGAAGGTACGAAAATGAATTATTTAGGCTGTATTATTTCAATTATTTCAAGGCTATAGTCTACAGAGAAATACATTGTGAAGCATTTGCGAGTGCAACAAACTAGGCTGTCAGGGACATTAAGCGCTCAGCGTTTAAACATCATTTTGTTGTATTAAATCATTATAGTCTATAAATTACACATATAGGCTGTGACTTACTTAATTACAAATTAAACAAAAAATGCCTAATTAGGCTCCAGCTACAGTGCCTTTTAATTCATATTTAGAAACATGAGTTTGGCCAGATTCTACGGCTTCAGGCCCATGTGATGGTGCCTGGAGAGCAGGCCAGCATCTGAGAATACCCTCTCAGCGCTTGTAGAGCCACTGGGGATGCTAAAAACCCTTCGGGCCACTCTTGCCAGGCTGGGCAGGGATGCATAGTTTATATATATATATATATATTTTTCTTTTTTCTTTTTTAAGTAGGCCAAAAGGATTTTAGGTAAAATAACCCTATCAAAACACAAAGCTCCTTGAAAGAGGTAATACAGTGGCTTACGAAAGTATTCACCCCCCCTTGGCATTTTTCCTATTTTGTTGCCTAACAACCTGGAGTTAAAATGGATTTTGGGGGGGTTTGTATCATTGGATTTACACAACATGCCTACCACTTTGAAGATACAAAATATTTTTTCTTGTGAAACAAACAAGAAATAAGACAAAAAAACAGAACACTTGAGCGTGCATAACTATTCACCCCATTCTTCAAGGCAAAACTGCTCCAGCTCCTTCAAGTTGGATGGGTTCCGCTGGTGTACAGCAATCTTTAAGTCATACCACAGATTCTCAATTAGATTGAGGTCTGGGCTTTGACTAGGCCATTCCAAGACATTTAAATGTTTCCCCTTAAACCACTTTGAGTGTTGCTTTAGCAGTATGCTTAGGGTCATTGTCCTGCTGGAAGGTGAACCTCCGTCCCAGTCTCAAATCTCTGGAAACTGAAACAGGTTTCCCTCAAGAATTTCCCTGTATTTAGCGCCATCCATTATTCCTTCAATTCTGACCAGTTTCCCAGTCCCTGCTGATGAAAAACATCCCCACAGCATGATGCTGCCACCACCATGCTTCACTGTGGGGATGGTGTTCTCGGGGTGATGAGAGGTGTTGGGTGTGCACTAGACATAGCGTTTTCCTTGATGGCCAAAAAGCTAAATTTAAGTCTCATCTGACCAGAGTACCTTCTTCCATATGTTTGGGGAGTCTCCCACATGGCTTTTGGCGAACACCAAATGTGTTTGCTTATTTATTTATTCAAGCAATGGCTTTTTTTCTGGCCACTCTTCCGTAAAGCCCAGCTCTGTGGAGTGTACAGCTTAAAGTGGTCCTATGGACAGATACTCCAATCTCCGCTGTGGAGCTTTGCAGCTCCTTCAGGGTTATCTTTGGTCTCTTTGTTGCCTCTCTGATTAATGCCCTCCTTGCCTGGTCCGTGAGTTTTGGTGGGCGGCACTCTCTTGGCAGGTTTGTTGTGGTGCCATATTCTTTAAGAAATTATAAAATGGATTTAATGGTCCTCTGTCGGATGTTCAAAGTTTCTGATATTTTTTTTATAACCCAACCCTGATCTGTACTTCTCCACAGCTTTGTCCCTGACCTGTTTGGAGAGCTCCTTGGTCTTCATGGTGCCGCTTGCTTGGTGGTGCCCCTTGCTTAGTGGTGTTGCAGACTCTGGGGCCTTTCAGAACAGGTGCATATATACTGAGATCATGTGACAGATCATGTGACACTTAGATTGCACACAGGTGGACTTTATTTAACTAATTATGTGACTTCTGAAGGTAATTGGTTGCACCAGATCTTATTTAGGATCTTCATAGCAAATGGGGTGAATACATATGCACGCACCACTTTTCCGTTATTTCTGTTAAATTTTTTTTTTTAACAAGTTATTGTTTTCATTTCACTTCAACAATTTGGACTATTTTGTGTATGTCCATTACACGAAATCCAAATAAAAATCAATTTAAATTACAGGTTGTAACAAAATGGGAAAAACGCCAAGGGGGATGAATACTTTTGCAAGGCACTGTATACCAGGCCTATTGGGCCAAAATCAATGATGGCTTGATGTATAGATAATATAACTAAAATGAACTACATTTTTAAGAAATCTGATTTTCAGTTCATAAATACTTTGCTACAATGACACACTTAGCTAGCTACCCACCTCGTTCCTTTCTGTTAGCATGTGCACATACTAAGTACACCAACATGCTTTCAGGATACCTGTCTTTTCAGATTCCACAATGATTATTTAGTTGTGAACACTACATCACCGTACTCCCTCTCTTGCTCTTGGACCTCCTCATCTTTGTAATTCACCTTTATTTTTTCACGTGTGTTTTATCAGTTCCTTTATGAAAATATTTAGCATACTAGATGACAGTAGCTAAAGCAAGAGGCTATAGCAGCACACAAGTAGACTACAAATGCATGCTGGGCCAGGCATGCCCTGGCATTCTACTGGAGCGAAAATGGAGCAGGCGAGAAGCTGACCCTCCAGCCTTTGGGAAACTCGCTCCACGCTCCAGTCAAACAGGGCACACTCCACTCTTTGCGCCAGCTCCCTCCGCTCACATAATCTGCTACAGACAAGACCCAGTCATTAATAGATGCTATGCAAAAGAACTGGTCGTCCGATCTAAACAAAATGGTTGCTATGCAGGCTGCATAACGTTCTTGTCATTTGCTAGCTAGCCAACTTCAGCTAACTCAGTCACATCAAACATTGAACCTGGAATGACAGTACACTAGCTGCATTTTCGTTTGTTTGAGCTTTTTTTCTATTGGCATTTACTTGGATATATCTATGATAATGACATTGATGAGTGATATCGCCTGGCTCAGAAAAAGTTGTCTCATCTGGTCTGGGCACCATTCACTCTCTATGTATGGTACAGAGATTGAAATTCAAAAGTGAAACATTGTTTCCGGACAGGCAGACAGCCAGGCTTATATTAACCCCCTTATACCAAACTAAATGCTAGGCTGGAAGCAAAGGGAAATAATGTGCGAGTTAAGATAAATACAGGAGATGATTCAGACAGCAACATGAATATGATATTATTTTGGCGGCATTGCATTTATGGCAGTGTAAGTAGTCGTTATATCATATATTAAGCATGAATCAGTTATATTAGACATTGAACTTGAACCATGTAAGAATCCTGGATCTAGCAGTAGGACACTTTTTTGTATAGAGAGATCAGAAATTCAGTGTAAGTGTACTGAACAAAATATAAATGCAACATGTAAAGTGTTGATCCCATGTTTCATGAGCTGAAATAAAAGATCCCAGAAATGTTACATACGCACAAAAAATGAATTTATCTCAAATTTGTTTACATCCCTGTTAGTGAGCATTTCTCCTTTGCCAAGAAAATCCATCCACCTGACAGGTGTGCCATATCAAGAAGCTGATTAAACAGCATGATTTCGACTAAACGGTGCCCCCGCACATTGACTCGATACCGGTACCCCCTGTATATAGTCTCGCTATTGTTATTTTACTGCTGCTCTTTAATTATTTGTTACTTTTATTTCTTATAATTTATTTATTTTATGTTTTCTTTTGTATTTTTGGGTGGTATTCTTTCTTAAAATTGCATTGTTGGTTAAGGTCTTGTAAGTAAGCATTTCACTGTAAGGTCTACACCTGTTGTATTCGGCGCATGTGACAAATACAATTTGATTTGTGCTGGGGACAATAAAAGGCCACTCTAAAATGTACAGTTTTGTCACACAACACAATGCCACAGATGTCTCAAGTTTTTAGGGAGCGTGCATTTGGCATGCTGACTACAGGAATGTCCAACAGAGCTGTTGCCAGATAATGTAATGTTCATTTCTCTACCATAAGCCACCTCCAACATCGTTTTAGAGAATTTGGCAGTACGTCTAACCGGCCTCACAACCACAGACCACGTGTAACCACACCAGCCCAGGACCTCCACATCCGGCTTCTTCACCAACAGCATACAGCAGTGCATCCCACTGCTGGCTTGCCACTGAAGCTTAGCAGGGTTGGTCCTGGTCGGTCCCTGGATGGGAGACCAGATGCTGCTGGAAGTGGTGTTGGGGGGCCAATAGGAGGCACTCTTTCCTCTGGTCTAAACAAAAAGATCCCAATGCCCCAGGGCAGTGATTGGGGACATTGCAGGATAATGTCCTTTGTATGGGACATTAAACGGGTGTCTTGACTCACTGTGGTCACTAAAGATCCCATGGCACTTATTGTAAGAGTAGGGGTGTTAACCCTGGTGTCCTAGCTAAATTCCCAGTATGGGCCTCCTACCATCATGGCCACCTAATCATCCCAAGCTTCCAATGGGCTCATTCATCCCCCTCCTCTCCCCTGTAACTATTTCCCATGTTTTTGCTGTAAATGAGAATGCGTTCTCAGTCAACGCCCGGCAAAACTGAGCAATCGGAGGAGAAGGGCCTTGGTCAGGGAGGTGACCAAGAACCCGATGGTCACCCTGACAGAGCTCTATAGTTCCTCTGTGGAGATGGGAGAACCTTCCAGAAGGACAACCATCTCTGCAGCACACCACCAATCAGGCCTTTATGGTAGAGTGGCCAGACGGAAGCCACTCCTCAGTAAAAGGCACATGACAGCCCGCTTGGAGTTTGCCAAAAGGCACCTAAAGACTCTCAGACCATGAGAAACAAGATTCTCTGGTCTGATGAAAACAAGATTGAATTCTTTGGCCTGAATGCCAAGCGTCACGTCTGGAGGAAACCTGGCACCATCCCTATGGTGAAGCATGGTGGTGGTAGCATCATGCTGTGATGATGTTTTTCAGTGGCAGGGACTGGGAGACTAGTCAGGATTAAGGGAAAGATGAACGGCACAAAGTACAGAGAGATCCTTGATGAAAACCTGCTCCAGAGCGCTCAGGATCTCAGACTGGGGCGAAGGTTCCCCTTCCAACAGGACAACGACCCTAAGCACACATCCAAGACAACGCAGTAATGGCTTCAGGACAAGTCTCTGAATGTCCTTGAGTGGCCCAGCCAGAGCCCAGACTTGAACCGATCAAACATCTCTGGAGAGACCTGAAAATAGCTGTGCAGCGACTCTCCCCATCCAACCTGACAGAGCTTGAGAGGATCTGCAGAGAAGAATGGGAGAAACTCCCCAAATACAGATGTGCCAAGCTTGTAGCGTCATACCCAAGAAGACTCAAGGCTGTAATCGCTGCCAAAGGTCCTTCAGCAAAGTACTGAGTAAAGGGTCTGAATACTTATGTAAATGTGATATTTCAGGTTTTTTTATTTTATAAATTTGCACAAATGTCTAAAAACCTGTTTTTACTTTGTCATTATGGGGTATTGTGGAAAAAGTCAAAGGGTCTGAATACTTTCCGAATGCACTTTTATTCCTGTAAGTACACATGTTAAACTGCATTAAAATCGTTTTTATTTTTGTTTCAAACAATTAAAAAATGTTGACACATTGGCTCCATTATTAATTGAAAGACCCATACATGTAGGTGCTTTGTTTTGCGATTTTTGTGGGACTGGAAAAAAATTCCGGAATGTAAAATGACATTATTAACCGGTTCCCATGCTTTTAAAATAACGTTTTTGTTCCGTAACAGTGTAGATCACTTTCGTTTCCCATTTCGTGTTCTGATCCCTGAACTTGTTCCAACCCTTTGTGTGAATGACGCTGAATGGGCGTAAACAAAGAAGAGCTCTTTAGGAATTGTGAGAATCACAACAAAAACTTTGAACGTCTTTTTCTCCAAAATGGATAAAAAACTATATCAACTTTCATAGCAGAATTTCTTTCCCATACATTTCTCCAATTGCAGTGTATGATATACAGTGAGGGGAAAAAGTATTTGATCCCCTGCTGATTTTGTACGTTTGCCCACTGACAAAGACATGATCAGTCTATCATTTTAACGGTAGGTTTATTTGAACAGTGAGAGACAGAACAACAACAACAAAATCCAGAAAAACGCATGTCAAAAATGTTATAAATTGATTTGCATTTTAATGAGGGAAATAAGTATTTGACCCCTCTGCAAAACATGACTTAGTACTTGGTGGAAAAACCCTTGTTGGCAATCACAGAGGTCAGACGTTTCTTGTAGTTGGCCACCAGGTTTGCACACATCTCAGGAGGGATTTTGTCCCACTCCTCTTTGCAGATCTTCTCCAAGTCATCTTCTCCAAGTCATCAAGATTTTCTATGGGATTAAGGTCTGGAGACTGGCTAGGCCACTCCAGGACCTTAATGTGCTTCTTCTTCAACCACTCCTTTGTTGCCTTGGCCGTGTGTTTTGGGTCATTGTCATGCTGGAATACCCATCCACGACCCATTTTCAATGCCCTGGCTGAGGGAAGGAGGTTCTCACCCAAGATTTGACGGTACATGGCCCCGTCCATCGTCCCTTTGATGCGGTGAAGTTGTCCTGTCCCCTTAGCAGAAAAACACCCCCAAACCATAATGTTTCCACCTCCATGTTTGACGGTGGGGATGGTGTTCTTGGGGTCATAGGCAGCATTCCTCCACCTCCAAACACGGCGAGTTGAGTTGATGGCAAAGAGCTCGATTTTGGTCTCATCTGACCACAACACTTTCACCCAGTTCTCCTCTGAATCATTCAGATGTTCATTGGCAAACTTCAGATGGCCCTGTATATGTGCTTTCTTGAGCAGGGGGACCTTGCGGGCACTGCAGGATTTCAGTCCTTCACGGCGTAGTGTGTTACCAATTGTTTTCTTGGTGACTATGGTCCCAGCTGCCTTGAGATCATTGACAAGATCCTCCCGTGTAGTTCTGGGCTGATTCCTCACCGTTCTCATGATCATTGCAACTACGAGATGAGATCTTGCATGGAGCCCCAGGCCGAGGGAGATTGACAGTTATTTTGTGTTTCTTCCATTTGCGAATAATCGCACCAACTGTTGTCACCTTCTCACCAAGCTGCTTGGCGATGGTCTTGTAGCCCATTACAGCCTTGTGTAGGTCTACAATCTTGTCCCTGACATCCTTAGAGAGCTCTTTGGTCTTGGCCATGGTGGAGAGTTTGGAATCTGATTGATTGATTGCTTCTGTGGACAGGTGTCTTTTATAAGGTAACAAGCTGAGATTAGGAGCACTCCCTTTAAGAGTGTGCTCCTAATCTCAGCTCGTTACCTGTATAAAAGACATCTGGGAGCCAGAAATCTTTCTGATTGAGAGGGGGTCAAATACTTATTTCCCTCATTAAAATGTAAATAAATTTATAACATTTTTGACATGAGTTTTTCTGGATTTTGTTGTTGTTATTCTGTCTCTCACTGTTCAAATAAACCTACCATAAAAGTATAGACTGATCATGTCTTTGTCAGTGGGCAAATGTACAAAATCAGCAGGGGATCAAATACTTTTTTCCCTCACTGTACCTTTTTGAAGCTGAACTTTTATAAACTGTAAAGAACCGTTTTTGTAAAAAAATTACAATAAGCCTAGGATCTTGTAACCAGTCACATATGTCTGCACACACAGTACAGTAAATTGAGTACTATATGTACAGTAACATCCCACATTCAACCATCAAACATTCCATGGACTCACTTTACAGTACACACCCACATATTTTCTAACATACTTCCAACTAAAATCCTACACCCATCCCTCTCCCCTGATAGTCCAACACCTTATCTTCCCACTCACATATCTCAGCCATTTTCCAACATACCTCCAACACTCCCTCTCGCACCTGGCCTCTAAGTAACAGGAGAGGTGCACTGTGACTGTATCCAGCTATAGAGCACAGTGTCTGCCAATATAAGTGCCTTATGTTATGTTGCGCATGGCCTTGTTGCCAGGATACGCTAGTCCATGGAATTTGAAACTGTGGGGGAAAAAATTTGAGCCAGATTGGGTTCCAGTCTGAAGGATGTATTTCAGGTGGTGGTGAGCAAAGATCTACAGGAGTGATAAATAAGTGATTACACTTACGGAAAGCTGCACCGCCACACAGTTTTGTGCGGACAAAGAGAAATCAGCTACTATTTACATGTACTAAGTACTTTTTGGTGTAAAATCAGATCATACCGATGTTACCTGTTTTTTTCATGCTCAACTACTGGATGTGTTGTTTTCTGATTGTTACAATGTCTGGTACAGAGATTCACATTTTAGAGTTTGAAATGACAAACAATTGAAGTCCCTTCTGTATTTCCTCAGCATATTATTGGACAAGTTTGTTGGTGGCAGCAGCTGGTCCCCTGAATGCCTCAAGAGCGATGCTAAAATGGTGGCCTACGAAACTCCAGCAAGACAATTGACATTTACAAAACGTCAACACAATCAGCATAATGCATAATTAACTGTCAGTGACTTTAGTTCAAAATACTTTTAATCTTTATTATAATCTCAAGCTTTTGATTTAAAGATGAAGGATGGATGGACTACATCTCAACCATCCTTGGCAGAACGTGTGCTCGTCCAAGTTTAATGTGAGCAAACCATTTGGCATCAATTAATTCTCCCTGAATGTATACAAGACTCAGGCATAATAACAAACTACAACCCACACCTAGTGACACACACACACGCATACACACAGCCAGGCCTATGCTAAATTGAAAGACTGAAGCCCCAGTAATTTATTCATAATTTTAACCCACTGGAGCCTCTCACATTACAGTGTATCTGCAGCACTGTGAGGAGGAAAGGAGAGAGGAGAGAGGCGAGAGGCCTTAGTCCTGCTCAAAGGATGACTAACCTTTGATGGAGGATCTGGGTGGGAGGAATAGAACACTATCCTTAAGCCATTCGCTGCTCTCTTATAGACTGTGGCTAAAAGCATAGCATGTTTTTACTGTAAAAAGAGCCTGCCTGACTTTGAAAAGCATTGCATAATGTCCCTTAACGCTGAGTGGGGGAATTATCATAGCGTCTGACGTGTTGGGAAGTGTGTGAAATTGTTTGCTTTGCGATCCGGTTGGTCACAGCTTTGTATTTCCGCTTGCAACACTGTGGGCTTTTTGATTAGCATATATCAGCTTCTCCGCTGGCTGAGAATCAGCATTTGAAAACATAACAAGTATTGTCTATAAACCCGCAGTGGGGTGAGAGTGAGGCCCCTGAAGATTAAAATACATCTCCCTGCATCCCTAAAATAACACAAAGATGCAGCAAAGAATATAAGAGGTACAGAGTGTGTAACGTCAGTCATCGATCGTTAGTGTTGAGCTATATGTACATGCTCTGCTTCTTAATGTTGCTACATCATCCATGCTGTCGAAGCACTGCCAATGCACATCGTTGTGATGCACCTTCATCCGTAGCCTGAGACCGCCCCCTGGACATAATTGATGCAAGCATCCATGTCCGCTATTTTGCTATGTCACATGTATGTGACTCCTATACTGTTTATACTCTACTTTCTGCCATGGCTTTTTGGATTTAAATATTTTAATGCATTTTGAAAGGGTTTGCGCATTTTTGCTTCGGGATTTACTTTTGGATCTAGAACAGTTCTTGAATTGGATTTTGGAGTTCCATTGAGACTTTATATATAGTTTGAGATCCAAGCTAATTGTTACACACACACCTACGTGTACACACAGTTCTAAGAAATTGTTGTGTGTTAGAGCGTCTAACATTTAAAGGATCATTGTGTGAATACCACGAGTCATCATATCCTTGGGTTCAATGGAAGCTGTGACCTCAGCTTTGAATCACTGAATCGCTTGAATCTTGAATTTCTTGAGAACATCATGGAATATCTGTCAAACAGTGAGAGAGAGCCACGCTAACAGCCTAAAGGGAGATAGAGATTATTGCAAGACATGAAGACAAGATTTTTCTAGCACCTCCACATGAAAATCTTAGCTTCGGTTTAAATGTGAAAATGATAACAATGAGCTAACTGTGTATGGCCTCTATTGAGTATAGTAGCATTTCTTTGTAAACCAAGAGGGACCTTAATCTATTTCTCTACTTTGTCTGAGTCTCATGGGAACTGTGACATGTTTTTCCAGTATCTCTTCTCTTTTCTTTTCTGTTTTGTCAGTCTGTGTGACTGAGAGGAGGGGGTGAGGGATCACATCACTGACAGCACCATGGCAACAGTTACCGTGGAGCCAGGCAAAGCAGGGTCAGAGCCCCTTAGGGGAACACAGCCTGTTCCAACAGCGGAACCTGTGGGACCTGCTGATAGTGGTTGCTAAGGTCATAGATGCACTCACCAATCACACGCAGCAATGTGGGTACTCCCCAAATGTACTTTACTGGGTGGTTTGCTTTAACACCCACATGCTGTGAACACAGGTGTCAGACCAGGGATGATACACGATGGCAGTGAGGATTATTTTATTTCCTCCTCCTAATGTTTAACAATAAAACAAATAGTAAGCCTACCCAATTCCTGATAACAAGCTAGGCTTCCAAGTTGACTAAAGCCCGTCATCTACTGTTGAGCTATAATCCTGATGTGATGCCACTATGTCATTGGGCTTGTTTGTTTTTGTATGACATTTTCCCGACATCTATTTTCCTATTTTACCACTTCATAAAATAGGGAACGAGCTACACTAATTGCCCTCGTGTCGTGTTTAATAACGCAGCCAATCAAATAATGGGGCAGGAGGTTTGCTAACTGACAGAGGGGATAAGGATTAGGGTTCATCAAGGACCATTAAAATGTCAGACAGCTGGGAGAGGCAGTAAGTCATTTTAATGAATATGTTCTGTCAGTACATGACAGTTTGTTGTTGACATTGATCATATTTCTATTTTCCCCCAATATGTTTTGATGACACCTTTAGTCAGTTGGTAGAGCATGGCGCTTGCAATGTCAGTGTTGTGGGTTTGATTCCCACGGTGGACAACTAAGAAAACGCACAACAATGTATGCCCTCACTACTGTAGGTCGCGCTGGATAAGAGTGTCCGCTAATTTATGTAAATGTACATGCAAAGCCAACCTAAATTAATTGACAGTTTGTCTGGTTAAATAAAATCAATCAATGCAATAATCGGGATTGCACATGTTTAAAAAATAAAGGCTTATCTGAAAGGATTTCCCTATAGGATCGTTAGGGGTTATCTCACAATCTCCCTTCAACAGAGCCGATCAATATCTCTATCTATGCTATCCAAGGTGAACCTCTGTGGATAATAATTGGATTTAACGAGTTTCTTCACATACCAGACAGACTTGTATAATGTGTATGGTAGCCTTGATTTCAACACAGTGTAGGTGGATGGATGCAGTATAGGGGGGTTGTGATAGTAGACACTTATATATTGACCAACGTAACAGTTCCATTATCTCCATAATGAGAGTTTAGAACATTTTAATATGGTCTTTAAAAAGAGATGGTTGAGTGGCCATTGAATACCATTCATATAAACATAATCAAGCATTTGATGAATATGACCTGGCAAGAACTGTTGTAGTACCATAAAAATGACTTTTACCTATGGTGAGAGAAACTCACACATCTCAGATTTAACCAAACTCCCATTACTCAACAGCAGGCGTCGGCTGGAGTGGTGTAAAGCTAGCCGCCATTGGACTCTGGAGCAGTGAAAATGCGTTCTCTAGAGTGATGATTATGATGGTTCAGGCTAGGCCCCTTATTTCCAGTGAAGGGAAATCTTAATGCTACAGCATACAATTGCATTTTAGACGATTCTGTGCTTCCAACTTTGTGGCAACAGTTTGGGGAAGGGCCTTTCCTGTTTCAGCATGACAATGCCCCCATGCACAAAGCGAGGTCCATACAGAAATGGTTTGTTGAGATCAGTGTGGAAGATCTTGACTGGCCTGCACAGAGCCCTGACCTCAACCCCATCAAACACCTTTGGGATGAATTGGAACGCTGACTGCGATCCCAGGCCTAATCACCCAACATCAGTGCCCGACCTCACTAATACTCTTGTGGCTGAATGGAAGCAAGTCCCCGCAGCAATGTTCCAACATCTAGTGGAAATTCTTCCCAGAAGAGTGGAGGCTGTTATAGCAGCAAAGGGGGGGACCAACTCCATATTAATGCCCATGATTTTGTAATGAGATGTTTGACGAGTAGGTGTCCACATACATTTGGTCATGTAGTGTAGAACATGATTCCCTCTACACCACCGTCAGAGGAACCTAGTAAACAAGTTTTAATATCTCGGTTCTGTCCCCTCTATTCCTCCTCTGGCTGATCGGATAAGCTGCTCCGGATGAGCAGATAATTTGAGTGTGTATTATAGCAAACATTCCCAAGGTTGGTCCCCTCGGAGCATCGTGACCTTGACTATGTCAACAACAATTAGAGGGAGGGTAATGATGCTGTGGCCTATGTAGAATGGAGATATGTGTTGGGTTATGAGGGCCACAGTGGTGCGTATGTGGAGAGGTATAGGAAATGTGTCTAATATGTTTGATGAGATACAAATTAACAGAGCGAACCGTCGACACACAAGGAATTGGAGTCGTACACTTTTACACCTCTTGATTTAAGTGCAGTGCTGCACATATTGCACCTCGTCGTTGAGGGAGCTTGGAAGGAACAGGGGAGAGAGTTAGATACTTTCTATTTCATTACTTTCATTACTTTAGCAGTGCAGAGTGGAACGCACAGTGATACAATGTATTTGTTAGCGATAAGAATAGTAGTGTACTTCTACTGTGTGGATAAAGTGTTTTGTAATTGCAGTACCGCTCATTGGGTATCTGTCTACAGCTCTTCTTTGCCAGGTAAATGCTGGTCTCAGTGCCTATATTACAAACACCATATCATACCTGAACATAATATTGTTCAGTGTGCGGCACAGAATATCCTGACAGATCCACGGATGACGTAATCACCATTGCACTGCCCACTGCCCTCACCCACCTGGACAAAAGGAATGCATATGTGAGGATGCTGTTAATCGACTACAGCTCGGCCTTCAAAACCACAGTGCCCTATAAGCTCATTACAAAGCTCACGGCCCTGTGTCTGAACTCCTCCCTGTGCAACTGGGTCCTGGACTTCCTGACGGGCCACCCCAGGTGGTGAAGGTAGGCAACATTATCTCCTCGACACTGATTCACAACACGGGGGCCCCACAAGGGTGCGTCCTCAGTCCCCTCCTGTATTCCCTGTATACCAACAACTGCGTGGCCTCACACTGTTCCAACTCCATCATCAAGTTCGCTGACGATACGGCAGTAGTAGGCCTGATTACCAACAACAACGAGACGGCCTACAGGGAGGAGGTAGGCATTCTGAAGGCGTGGTGCCAGGTAAACAACCTCTCCCTCAACATCAGCAAAACAAAGGAGCTGATTGTGGACTTCAGGAGGAACCAGGCTGGACGCGCCCCCATCCTCATCAACGGGGCCGCCGTGGAGACAGTCAATAACTTCAAATTCCTCAGCGTAAACATCTCAGAGAAGCTGAAATGGTCTAACCACACGGACACCATAGTGAAGAAGGCACGACAGCGACTCTTCAACCTCAGGATGCTGAAGAAATTCGGCCTGTACCCAAGGGCCCTTCATATTCTACAGGAGCACCATCGAGAGCATACTGTTGGGCTGCATCACAGCCTGGTAAGGCAACTCCACCTCCACGGACCGCAAGGCTCTACACTGCCTGGGTGCACACTGCCTGACCTACAGGACACCTACAACACCAGGTGTCGCAGGAAGGCCAAGAAGATCATCAGGGACCCCAGCCACCCAAGCCGTGCCCTGTTCTCCCTGCTTCAATCACTCAGACACTGGCAGTACAGGAGCATCATGGCAAAAACTGAAAGACTGGCCAATAGTTTCTATCCTCAGACCATCAGGCTGCTGAATAGCCACCACTAGTCAGCTACCTGCTCCAATACAGACACAATACCCTTGGACAGCACAATATGAAGCATTTCTACCAAGCATGGTCACGACAGATAACCAATGAGAAAAATAGATTGATATTGTTTCTGGGAAGAGCAATACCGATTTTGAATTCTGGGGGATTTTTCTCCCATTGTGTTGGAATCTACATTTACTTTCTGAATGGTAACCAAGGTGTGCCAGAACAGTGTGTTTACAAGGCCATGGCGCACTTATGAGATCCACTTTAAATAGCATCTATATTTTATAATGCAGTTACGATGGGCAATTTCTCTCAAACGCTCCATCTACCTCCCTCATGTGTTGTACAAATACACACTCTCTCACACACATACAGAGACACACACACACGCACATACACACACACGCACACACACACACACACACATGCACACACACACACACACACACACACACACACTGTAAAACATTATTTGTTGTTTCAACTTATTATTTCCAGTCATAAAGATGCATGGCTTTTCTCAAGCTCATTTCAATTTCAAACTATCCAAATGTACTTTGACGTATAAAAGATAGTGAAGTCAACTTCACCATTTCTCAGTATAACTTACTATTCCTAGTTGAATCAGCAATAACTAGCAAGTAATATCTAACAGTTCCACAACAAAAACCTAATACACACAATTCTAAGTAAAATAATGGAATAAGAATATATAAATATATGGATGAGCAATGTCATTATCAGAGCGGCATAGGCTAAGATAAAATAGATAGTATAGAATACAGTATATACATATGAGATGGGTAATGCAAGATATGTAAACATTATTAAAGTGACTAGTGATTTTCAAGCATGTATGTAGGCAGCAGCCTCTCTGTGCTAGTGATGGCTATTTAACAGTCTGATGGCCTTGAGATAGAAGCTGTTTCTCAGCCTCTCGGTCCCAGCTTTGATGCACCTGTACTGACCTCGCCTTCTGGATGATAGCGAGGTGAACAGGCAGTGGCTCGGTTGGTAGTTGTCCTTGATTATCTTTTTGGCCTTCCTGTGACATCGGGTGCTGTAGGTGTCCTGGAGGGCAGGTAGTTTGCCCCCGGTGATGCGTTGTGCAGACCGCACCACCCTCTGGAGAGCCCTGCGGTTGTGGGTGGTGCAGTTGCCGTACCAGGCGGTGATACAGCCCGAAAGGATGCTCTCAATTGTGCAACTGTAAAAGTTTTTGAGGGTTTTAGGTGACAGGCCAAATTTCTTCAGCCTCCTGAGGTTGAAGAGATGCTGTTGCGCCTTCTTCACCACACTGTCTGTGTGGGTGGACCATTTCAGTTTGTCAGTGATATGTACGCAGAGGATCTTAAAACTTTCCACCTTCTCCACTGCTGTCCCGTCGCTGTGGATAGGGGGGGTGCACTCTCTGCTGTTTCCTGAAGTCCACGATCATCTCCTTTGTTTTTTTTACGTTGAGTGAGAGGTTATTTTCCTGGCACAACACTCTGAGCCCTCACCTCCTCCCTGTAGGCTGTCTCATCGTTGTTGGTAATCAAGCCTATTACTGTTGTGTCGTCTGCAAACTTGATGATTGAGTTGGAGGCGTGCATGGCTACGCAGTCATGGGAGAACAGGGAGTATAGGAGGGGGCTGAGCACGCACCCTTGTGGGGCCCCAGTTTTGAAGATCAGCAAAGTGGAGATGTTGTTTGCTACCTTCCCCACCTGGGGGCGGCCCGTCAGGAAGTCCAGGACCCAATTGCACAGGGCCTCAAGCTTGATGATGAGCTTGGAGGGTACTATGGTGTTGAATGCTGAGCTATAGTCAATGAACAGCATTCTTATATAGGTATTCCTCTTGTCCAGATGGGATAGGGCAGTGTGCAGTGTGATGGCGATTGCATCGTCTGTGGACCTACTGGGGCGGTATGCAAATTGAAATGCATCCCGACAGGATGCACTTCCTGTCCCCAGCACAACACCTGTGTTGTGATCGTACTGTTTAATCAGCTTCTTGATATGCCACACCTGTCACGTGGATGGATTATCTTGGCAAAGGATAAATGCTCACTAACAGGGGTGTAAACAAATTTGTACACAAAAGAGAAATAAGCTTTTTGTGCGTGTGGAACATTTCAGGGATTTTTTTATTTCAGCTCATGAAACATGGGGCCAACACTTTACATGTTGCGTTTATATTTTTGTTCAGTGTAGAACCTTTTTTAGTTAAGGATTCTTTAATCTCGTCAGAAGAACCAAAAGGTTCTATATAGAACCTCAAATAACCCTTCTTTCTAAGAGTGTAGTTAACCCCTGCACTGGGACAAAAGAGTGAGAAAAATACATGGGGTGGGGAGATATAACGGTTCATGTTTTATATGCTTAATTTGTACTGTATGAGTAAATCTATGAGTTGGTATACATTATTTACGTATGTGCTTACAGTGACGTGTGATAAGGGAAGGGGATTTGGTGAGTTCCAGATGATTTTATAAATTTTTTATGATATTGTAGCTTCGGAATCATGTCACGCTTTTGCAGAAGAATGGCACATTGGTTCTTTACATATATGACTACTATATGACTTGATGTGTTGGGGAAAGCCTTGAGGAAGCTATTTAGGACACTATTATGATTCTGAGCTTCCAACACTCACCATTACAGAGGTACTTCGTTTCAATTGTACCACCCTAAAGCTGGGGTGTTGTGTTGCATTGATGGAGACTGGCTCCAGCATGTCAGAAAACAGAACCCCTTGCCCTGCGCTTAACCCTCACATTACTATACACACAGTACATACCAGGGGTGCAACTTTGGTTTTAGAAGTGAGGGGGACATAACTTTTTTATCCAGTCGGATAAACACTCCAAACAGCCTACCCAACCGCTCGGAGGCGTCCGCACAGTCCTAAAGCAAACCATTGCCTCGTTTTGTATCACATTCCAATGATAAAACTGGGGGGGACAAAAATACAATTTCAGAATGTGTGGGGGACATGAATCCCCCCCTGTCCCGAACATTTTGTTATGTTACAGCCTTATTCTAAAATGGATTAAATAAATATAAATCCTCAGCAATCTACACACAATACCCCATAATGACAAAGCGAAAACAGATTTTTAGAAAGTGTTGCTAATTTATAAAGAATTAAAAAACAGAAATACCTTATTTACATAAGTGTTCAGACCCTTTGCTATGATACTAGAAATTGAGCTCAGGTGCATCATGTTTCCATTGATCATCCTTGAGATGTTTCTACAACTTCATTGTTGTCCACCTGTGTTAAATTCATGATTTGGAAAGGCACACACCTGTCTATATAAGATCCCACATTTGACAGCGCATGTCAGACCAAAAACCAAGCCATGAGGTCAAAGGAATTGTCCGTAGAGCTCCGAGACAGGATTGTGTCGAGGCACAGATCTGGGGAAGGGTACCAAAACATTTCTGCAGCATTGAAGGTCCCCAAGAACACAGTGGCCTCCATCATTCTTAAATGGAAGAAGTTTGGAACCATCAAGACTCTTCCTAGAGCTGGCCACCCAGCCAAACTGAGCAATCGGGGGGAGAAGGGCCTTAGTCAGGGAGGTGACCAAGAACCCGATGGTCACTCTGACAGAGTTCTAGAGTTCCTCTGTGGAGATGGGAGAACCTTCCAGAAGGACAACCATCTCTGCAGCACTCCACCAATCAGGCCTTTATGGTAGAGTGGCCAGACGGAAGCCACTCCTCAGTAAAAGGCACATGACAGCCCACTTTGAGTTTGCCAAAAGGCACCTAAAGGACACTCAGACCATGAGAAACAAGATTCTCTGGTCTGATGAAACCAAGATTGAACTCTTTGGCCTGAATGCCAAGTGTCACGTCTGGAGGAAACCTGGCACCATCCCTACGGTGAAGCATGGTGGTGGCAGCATCATGCTGTAGGGATGTTTTTCATCGGCAGGGACTGGGAGACTAGTCAGGATCGAGGCAAAGATGAAGGGAGCAAAGTACAGAGAGATTATTGATGAAAACCTGCTCCAAAGCGCTCAGGACCTCTGACTGGGGCGAAGGTCCACCTTCCAACAGGACTATGACCCTAAGCACACAGCCAAGACAATGCAGGAGTGGCTTTGGGACACGTCTCTGAATGTCCTTGACTGGCCCAGCCAGAGCCTGGATTTGAACCCGATCAAACATCTCTGGAGAGACCTGAAAATAGCTGTGCAGCAACGCTCCCCATCCAACCTGACAGAGCTTGAGAGGATCTGCAGAGAAGAATGGGAGAGAATCCCCAAATACAGATGTGCCAACCTTGTAGCGTCATACCCAAGAAGACTCAAGGCTGTAATCACTGCCAAAGGTGCTTCAACAAAGTACTGAGTAAAGGGTCTGAATACTTATGTAAATGTGATATTTCAGTTTTTTATTTTGAATACATTTGCAACAGAAATTCAAAACCTGATTTTGCTATGTCATTGTAGCTCGATGAGGAGGAAAAAACATTTTAATACATTTTAGAATAAGGCTGTAACGTAACAAAATGTGGAAAAAATCAAGGGGTCTGAATACTTTCCGAAGGCACTGTATGTGGATTATAATTAATGGACATTTTTCTAGGGGTTGATCCATTTTTCATAAGGGAAAATCAAGTCTGAAATGTCTAAGTGGAAATTACAGACTTCATTAGCCTTTTAAAATCTAAAATACACTACAAGTTCTACATGCAACAGGTTGATCAAATTAAGATCCTACATCTGTAACCCTCACATTACTGTAGACAGATTGGCTGAACTCTATACAGTAACCTTGCACTGCTCTAATCTATGTAACTGTGTGTGTATAAGAGTGTCTCGAGGGTGTACGATGGGACGACCCTCTCAGTCTCAAGAGCATAGTGGAGATGATGGGGCAGATCATGACCAGTGCTAACTCGAAAGCATGTCTCCATCTACCATGATTAGCATGGTACGGACAAGCACGACAGGACATTCATTTAGCAGCGGCAGGTAGCTTAGCGCTTAAGAGCGGTGGGCCAGTAACTGAAAGGTTGCTTATCCCAGAGCCGACTAGGTGAAAAATCTGTCGATGTGCCCTTTTGCAAGGCACTTGCTCCTGTAAATCACTCTGGATAAACGTCTTTGCTAAACGACTAAAATGTGTTTAGCTGTGAGGAGGCCTTTTATTTTCCACTTTCCATTCTCAAATATCCACTCTTCTCGGCTTATTCCACGTAATATCTGAAGTGTGACCGAGAATTCAACTCTCAGGCCCATCTTGTTTCTGCACCTTATACACCAGGATCTAGTGTGTCTTCCTATAATGCAGGGAAAGTTTGTAAGACTGTACGGTTTCCTCATGCAGTCTTCTAGCTTTAATCACTAAATACCCCTGTGAACCAAGTGTCTCCCTGAGAGAGAGGATTTCACAGCCAACCTGTGGGGGCAGGAGTGACAGCTCTCATGAATTAGTGAGTACACCACTAAGGGTCACACTTTATTTGGATAGTCCCGATAGTCCATCTGTAGATGCTCTACAGATGCTCATACTATCAGCAAACTATCTGTTGATAAGCAACTGCTTGCTAAGGTTAAGGTTAGATTTAGGATAAGGGTTAGGGTTAAGGTTAGGGCTAGGGTAAGGGTTAAGTTTAAGGTTAGAATAAGGGTTAGGGCTAAGGTTAGGGTTAGAAGATAGTTGTTTGAAATGTTACTGATAATGTGTAGATAGTCTGTAGAGTATATACAGATGGACTATCCAAATAAAGTGTTACCACCACTAACCACCAAACCATTCTGCACTGCTCTTCTCTGCTCTGTTCCATCAGTGTGTGTTCACTTCTGCTGTATATGCAGTGTAATCATACAAAGGCTATATGACGAAAGGAGGTCATCTAACCCCTGTAATATACATTCACCACCAATTGCTGATAATTACTGCTATTTGATTAGGCATTTACTGTTTGTTCCAGAGGTGGTACCACAGGTTCAAAAGTGGTGTGGCAAAATTAGTACGTGTCTTTTCTGGGGCCTGGAGTTTGTCCTACTCGTAGGCTATGACAGGGTCCAACATGAACTTTTTTTTATCACTGGCCCGGACATGGTGTAGTTTTTAAATGCATTTGGGTCATGAGGGGCCTATAGTTTGGCTTTATCTCTATATTAATAAGCTATATTTTGTTATTATGATATGTATTAAAAAGCTGTTTAATAATCCTTAAGAGTCTATTGACGCACACGTGCATCAATATAATTAACATAATTTAAAAATCCCCATAAAAGTCTGTCAGTTTAAGCTAGAGATATCTTTTTTGGCAAGGGCTGCGTCTCAATCTATCGCATCCACCTATGTCGGCCTTCTGCATCTTCGGTTGAAAGTACAGCGTTTTGCTCTACGACCCCCACAAGCCCCACTGGACTCGTCTGAAGTCAGTACCACCAATGTGTCAACTTCTGTCTGTCTCGCGATGTTGCACCTCTGGGTTTAGAAACTCTGTGGAGATAACGACCTGGCTACAGTAGGCTAGCCAAGACGAATGCTAAAGTGTTTTGTTTTTTAGCTTTCTTTTTGCAGACTATCAATAGTAGCCAGCATATTGCTAGTACTGTTTGTTCACTATTAAAAGTTTACTTTTGTAAATCACTTTCCCTAAAATAAATAAGCTCAGCGAATAGATTGTTGGGCGCTCCGCAGTCCCTGTATTTAATAGACTTCATCATCAGAGAGTATCTGAGCTCCACTTACAGGCTATGAGCACTGTGGCTCCGTATAGTTAGACACATAATCCGCCTGTCATGTTCACTTATGACTCGTCACTATCACATCTCGCCTCAGCAAAATGAGAACATGTGTCTTGTTTGGCCTTGTTATAGACTAATCAAATCAAATGTATTTATAAAGCCCTTTTTTACATCAGCAGATGTCACAAAGTGCTTATACAGAAACCCAGCCTAAAACCCCAAGCAGCAAGCAATGCAGATGTAGAACCACTGTGGCTTGGAAAAACTCCCTAGAAAGGCAGGAACCTAGGACAAAACCTAGAGAGGAACCAGGCTCTGAGGGGTGGCCAGTCCTCTACTGGCTGTGCCATCGAGCTAGCCTGCCAAGAGTAATGAATTTCAAAAAGTGAGCAACTAGCATTTAGCTAGCTGGCACTGAAGTGTCATCCCATGCTTCTTATTAGCAGATAATACCTTTGGAGGATTATAATTGAAGTTGTTGAAGTCTTACAAGTAGTTTAAAGTAAATAGAAGGAAAATAGCTAGCTAGCTGGTAACAACTTCAACAATGTCTAATAAGCTAATAAGAAGCTAATACTAAACAAATGTGGTATCTAATATTAGGCTAATTCTCTCGCACAAAAACAATGTTAAAAGTATGATCAATATCATCAACATCAACACCAGACCTAGCTCCCTATGCAACTGGGTCCTGGACTTCCTGACGGGCTGACCCCAGGTGGTGAGGGTAGGCAACATCACCTCCACCACGCTGACCCTCAACACGGGGGCCCCACAGGGGTGTGTGCTTAGTCCCCTCCTGTACTCCCTGTTCACCCACGACTGCGTGGCCACACATGACTCCAACACCATTGTCAAGTTTGCTGACGACACAACGTGGTAGGCCTGATCACCGGCAACGATGAGACAGCCAAAAGATAGGAGGTCAGTGACCTGGCAGTGTGGTGCCGGGAGAACAACCTCTCCTTCAACGTCAGTAAGATCAACAAGCTGATCGTGGACTTCAGGAAACGGGGGGGGAGCAAGCATGCCCCCATCTACGTCGACGGGGCTGTAGTGGAGTGGGTCGAGAGCTTCAAGTTCCTCAGGGTCCAAATCACTAAAGACTTAAAGTAATGAAGAAGGCGCGACAGCACCTCTTCCCCCTTAGGAGGTTGAAAAAGTTTGGCATGGGACCTCAAATCCTCAAAAAGTTCTATAGCTGTACCATTGAGAGCATCTTGACTGGCTGCATCACTGTTTGGTATGGTAACAGCACAGCTCTCGATCGCATGGCGCTACAGAGGGTAATGCAGACAGCCCAGTACATCATTGGGGCCGAGCTCCCTGCCATCCAGGACCTCTATATCAGGCGGTGTGAAAGGAAGGCCTGGAAATCGATAAAGACTCCAGCCACCCAAGCCATAGATTGTTCTCTCTGCTTCCGCATGGCAGGCGGTACCGGTGCATCAAATCTGACAACAAGAGGCTCCTGAACAGCCATAAGATTGCTAAATAGCTAACAAAATGGCTATACGGACTATCTGAGTTGACCATTGTATTTATTTTTATTTTTGCATTGTCTCTATGAACACTCACAGGGCCCTACACACTCACACACACTGACAGTCCAACACACACATAACATCCACACACATTTATACTGACTCTACAGACATACACACACACACTCACATTCAATCATAACTTACACTGCTGCTACTCTGTTTATCATATATTATGATGCCTAGTCAACTTACCCTTATACATACAGTATCTACCTATATCACTCCAGTATCTCTGCACATTGTAAATATAGTACTGGAGCTGACCCTGTATATAGTATGCTTACTTACTTTATCGTGTTGTTCTTAGTTTTTATTTTTATTTATTGTTATTTCTTATTTAATTTTTAGTAGTACATTGATATTGATTACTGCATTGTTGGGTTTAGAGCTTGCAAGAAAGGCATTTCACTGTACTTGTGCATGTGACATTAAAACTCAAAACTAATCTTTCTGTGCTTTCAGAATCATCCTGGTGTAAATGTTTCTTGAACAGCATACTGTATCACAAAGTATTCTCTATTGTTCAAATCACTGTGTCATTGGGTCCTAGACCATGAGTGTGCTTGAAGCAGTATGTGGTCGGGTTTCGCTTCTAAAGAAATCCATTCTTCAATTTGGGTTACTGGTTCAGGCAATATTATTTGTAAATTAGCATCCTCTTGGGGCTTTGGATCATGGCCATTGTGGTGACTAAATGTCATCTGTACAATAACTTTGTAACCCAATCAGTCTTTACTTGCCACCTGTGCATATTTGACTGCATTTGAAACTCTTTGCCAGACCGCACGCAACGGAACAAATAGTTCCCCCAGACACGATGCAGGTGAAACTTGCCCTTCATCATCGTCTGGTTTTATGATGTGGACTTCAATGTGCGTGTTTTTCATCTTTCCTTTCTTTCTTTCTTCCTCAATGACAATTTGTTTATGAAGCCTTCCATGCCTACCTAAAAAATGTCATCTGACATGTAAAGCTAAATAAGCATAAAAGTTTGAGGTCAGTTACAACATAAGCTATTCATCATCTGAATAAAAACAATTTGTTAATCAAGTTGATAATCCAGAACTGCCACAGTCATGTGACGATCCAGACCACCACAGCCATGTTACGATCCAGGACAACCATAGTGATATGACGACCCACGACCACCACAGTCATATGACGATCCACGACCACCACAGTTTCGGGACCACCACAGTCATATGACGATCCACGACCACCACAGTTCCGGGACCACCACAGTCATATGACGATCCAGGACCGCCACAGTGATGACAATCCGGGACCGCCACAGTGCACAACGTTCCGAGAACGACACAGTTATGACGATCCAGGACCTCCACAGTGGACGAGAAGAGAATTTGACTAATATTATCTAGCAAATGTCCATAATATTGGCTTCTTATTATCTTTTTAGCTCGTTTTTAGCACGCTACCTCATTATTTCCCCTCCATTTACTTTAAGCTGTTAACTATCTGACAACTTCAACAAAATCATCCAAATGTATTATCAGCTAATAAAAAGCATGGCAAGGCACTTCAATGCCAGCTAGCTTTAATACTAGTTAGCTAACTGTTTTCCCGCCATTACTTTTTAGCTAGATAGCTTGCTTGATGCTAGCTTAAAGCTAAGCTGTGCAATTGAACAATACCAAGCAAAAAAAAATTCTATAAGGTGCCATACGCGTAATGTTTTGGGTCATGGAGATGGAAAACGATAATGAAATGTTTCTACCTCTTGATAAGCAGTGTTTCTACCTCTTAATAAGCAGTGTTTCTACCTCTTGATAAGCAGTGTTTCTACCTCTTGATAAGCAGTGTTTCTACCTCTTGATAAGCAGTGTTTCTACCTCTTGATAAGCAGTGTTTCTACCTCTTGATAAGCAGTGTTTCTACCTCTTGATAAGCAGTGTTTCTACCTCTTGATAAGCAGTGTTTCTACCTCTTGATAAGCAGTGTTTCTACCTCTTGATAAGCAGTGTTTCTACCTCTTGATAAGCAGTGTTTCTACCTCTTGATAAGCAGTGTTTCTACCTCTTAATAAGCAGTGTTTCTACCTCTTGATAAGCAGTGTTTCTACCTCTTGATAAGCAGTGTTTCTACCTCTTGATAAGCAGTGCGAACAATGATGCTGTATTTGCTGGATGGGCAGAATTTTGCTTTTGCACAGTGGAGGTTGATGATGTCACGATGGTCTGATTCTTGTTGGTCCAATGGCAACATAAAAAAGACAATCCAGGAACGTGTCCTAAATCATGGCGTGCTTTCCCCTCCACTCAAATGTTATTCTCTTCTTTCTGTTCTCGCCCCTGGTGCTACAGGCCCATTGTGAAGGAGAGGGTGGGTTGTTAGGGGAAACGAAAATTACACCAATCTCCGTTCTATTCCACTATCTTAATTTTGAACAGAGATGTGGTACTTTAATGTGGGCAAATATTCTAAACGCACAGGTAACCATCATAGCCGTCTGCTCTGCTTCTTAACTTTTAAACCTGGCCCACAGGTACTAGCAAATAGCTGAGACCCTCAGATCTGTCTCCTTCTTAATGTTGTCTGGTTTCACCCCAGCATGATCTGTCTAAGCGCTGAAGAATGGTGGCTGTCAGAGTTCCTTCGTCGGAGATAAGGTACATTTCCCTATTTTTTCTGTGATTAAGCCGTTCTCCGCTGCGGGATGGAAATTAATCTGGCCCATTCTCTCAGTATGAACTTCCCTCATCCACCCAACAAACCAGACAACTTCCTCTATATCGCTTCCCCAAAACTTGGGACAACTTCAGTAAAATTAGTTTTGTGTGAAAGTATAGGCCTATATTATTGTGCTAATATCTCATTTTCCCAAGGTTTGGGTCTGTCGTGAGCTGCACGTCAAAGACATCCTGAAGCTTTGGCTTTGTATTGATGCAATTATGAACATCAGAGAATGGCATCATCCCATTTCTGAATGAGGATTTTTAAAGAGAGTACAATGCAATAATGTGGTTGTGTTCTCTCACAACTTGTTCATAATGAGTTCACAGTGACGAACATTTCAATAGGCCCCTTGTCAGATACAGACATTATTACGTTATTCAGATTATCTGCAAAAAACAGCAGTGGTGGTTAAGCTAACCAAAGGAAATTATGTAATATCAAGGCTAAGCAAACCTAAGCAAACCCCATTGGGTTCCTGTATATTTCTCCTTTAAATCTTATAGTTCACTGGAATAGTTGTCAGGGCAGCATTGGAAGCATGAAAACCCTTTTCCAATCAATACTCCCATCTGTAGGCCTGTAGGCATGAACTAAAGGTCTGAATATGTTCTCCTTGTACTGCACTAAAGAGAAGCACTGCATACGGTCCTATAGTGGAGCACCATATGTCACCACAAATACAAATTGATTTTCTTTTAAAGTCAGGCAGGGTGTGTGAGGTGAGAGCACATAAGACATGACTGTTTGTTGGGTTAGCAAAGGTGAAGGCTTAGCTACGTTCAATACACATGAACAGCACACATTGCTACTGGCTGTGGAGCTATAGTATTGTGAAACCACAGCAACAACCAATACACGTCTGCACCGGTGATTCATTTCTCTCTTCTAGTTCTCATTTTGAGATGAGTACAAACTGCATTTTAGGAAACTGTGTGGGTGTTTATTCTAGGGATGTTTTGTGCGAGTTCTCTGAGTAAATGTGCATCTGTTCTAATCTAACTCCATAAACCCGTTGGGACACGGGGAGAATGTAAACATGAATAAACCTGAGAGATGTCTATCCCAAAGGATTAGAATCTCCAGTGAAGGAGAACAAAACCTCAAACAAACAAGAAGAGAGCTGCTGGTAACAAATGGAAGTGTTTACTACAGGTTGGCCCCACTTTAATCTCACGCTACTCCCTAAAACCTGCTAATAACATTCCTATAAATGTTACTGACGATAGCTATGTAGATTTGATGTTACCCTGGGTGATTGTGTGTCAACATATAGATCAATGGTGAATGGTGGTTTTATCTGTAGCCTGCTGTAAGCCTATTTCCTATTTCATCCAGTTGACGTGTTGCAGGTCCATTGTTGACTGTTACACCTTGCTATCTGATTTCCACTTGAAGATATGGAAGGACCGCTGGAAGCAATAGCATGAAATGTGGTGTAGCATGGAGTATGTCAGAGAGCACACAGCATTGCTCCAGCTTGGTCGACCTTGCTCTTTAGTGATACAATCTGAAGGTTGATTCCTTAACATTCTTATCTGCCATGGGATCTGCGACAGTCAGACATACTGCACACACATTATGATGGCATTTCTTCAAGTGATAAATGTCCCTGTGAGAGCATCCTCAGTGGGGTCGATAACAACCAGATGCATCCAGTTTTCAGGGAAAATGGAAAGAGAGCCTGTGAAGCGACTTATGCTTTTTGACGTTAACAAGGCAACACTCCATCTTAACTCATCCACATTTACTGGATTGGTTGAACAGTGCAGAATTGAGCCTCCAACAGTTTTTTTTCTCTCGTCAGGACCAGGGTTACCGTGCTACGTTAGGTTACCGTTAGAGTAGACATTTCAGAGCACCTGCAATCTATTCTGCCTCTGCTTTTGAAACTGCCAGGCACATCCCGCTCCCTGTCCAAAGCAATACAGTTCAATTTGAAAGCCAGCAGAACAGCGCCGCTGTTGTCAACAGAAGGTGAGGGGTCAGTCAGTGTCTGCTGTGAGTGCTGAGGAGTAGGGAGTAGGCGTCTCTCTCAGTACATTTGCTACCCATTTCAGCGACACAGCTCTCCGGTTCAGTGATTTTGATTCCACAGCATTTGACATTTTTCTTTACTGTAAAAAATGTTATGGCGGCAGGTAGCCTAGCGGTTAAGTGTGCTAGGCCAGTAACTGAAAGGTTGCTGGTTCAAATCCCTGAGCTGACTAGATGAAAAATCTGTTGATGTGCCCTTAAGCAAGGCACCTAATCCTAATTGCTCTGGATAAGAGCATCTGCTAAATGAGTTTTAAAAAATGTTGTGCCTGTAAATACAGTAGCAACCTATTACTGTTAGGAAATTATAAATGCTCTTTTCGTATTCTAAAGGCCTCTATTTCTGAGTGCCCCCCCCCCCTCTCTAACATAGTGTGTCTGGACTGAGCAGATATATAATGTCGTGTGTATGGGTGCTAGCGTTGTATATCCGGTATAATGAGATAGCATTTCGGGTCCTTTCCATCGGCCAATCAGGGTGCTCTCACTGCCGGTTCCCTGTGTCGTCGGAAATGAGAAATAGCCCGTCTCCTGATCTCCTTCATCCCTACATCTCCATCTCCATTCACGGCGGTGGGCATCTCTGCACATGACAGCACACAGCTGGGAATGAAGTCTACGTCCTGATCTCCACCCCCCCCCCCCCCCCCCCCTCTCTATCTCTCTGTAGCTCACCATCTCTCAGTTCTGTCCTTTATTACGACTTATAATTAATCATAAAGATTTGTATTATTAAGACCTTATTATGTCATAGATTGCTGGTCTCCCTGTAGCACACTTGACTGAAGATAGTGAGAGATTCACAGCCTCAGCAAGAGAGAGGCCTAACAAAGACAATTATTAGACCACAGAGGGAGACAGTCAGGACCGCTGCCAAGTCTGACAATTCATTTGGAATTAATTTATGGCAAGGAAGGAGGCACATTTCCTGTCGTACCTGTGCTTGTAAACCAAGGCTTTTTGTTTGAATTCTACTGTATCAAAACGATCTCTCTGAGTAGAAATTATTCCTTTGTTTCTTATAAGTTCCTCAGCAGGCGACTTTGACATGAACTTTGACGTGTTGAATGGAGGTCTCAGTGTTTGTGACGGGGTCCCCTAGGGGCTGGAGGAGTGTCCTGCAGCACTGTTTAGATCAGTGACATACTCTCCCAGTGGCGGTGACACCCCCTGCCCCACTCCGCTCCTCACGGACACACTGTGCACACTAGACGGCTGACATTGGGGCTTTTGCAGCAGTCCAATGACACACCACACAGCCCTCCGTGAAGGCACACATTGCAACTCCAACAGGGTGGCTTAATCGATGGTGACCCCTGCTCTATCTGTGGTGGGTTGTATTAAACGGGGGAAGAAGGAAGTGTCTGTTTCACTATTTCACTGAGATGCTTCCTGACGGCCACAGCTAGGCCTCCCTGGGATGCTGGTGTGTCAGGGCGGTCATTGAGATGCAAGCTGCAAGTTCACTGCCAAACAAGGTGAGACAATCCCATCAGTGCTTTTGGAAAGAGGGGAACTAAGCACATCTAAAATCATGCATTACTGTGAGAAATGCTGACCTAGTGTATTGAATAAAAGTCCATTCATAATGAACTGTGAGAAAGCTGAGCCATGGATGTCATGGATGGAATTCACAGGGGGCTGGTGGCACCTTAATTGGGGAGGGTGGCCTCATAGTAATGGCTGGAACGGAATGAATAGAACAATATCTAACACATCAAATACATGGTTTCTAGGTGTTTGATACCATTCCATTCACTCCATTCCAGCCATTATTATGAGCCTTCCTCCCCTCACCAGCCTCCTGTGATGCCATTATACACTATTCATCATTCACTATTCTTTAAAGCCACCTCAACAGATAATCTTAGAACTGTATTAGTGTTGAATGAAATGAAATGTCTGCATGGAACTCACAACGTAGAGCTCCAGATGTAAGATTTTTATTTGATATTTTGTTGCTGAGAATTTTCATACACCTAAGGAAATGTAAAACTTGTTGTGTATTTGAGGTTTAAAAAAGTTTCTAAAGTTTGCAATTTCCACTTTGAAATTTCAGACTTGACTTTATCAACCGCTACAAAAATGTCCATTTGTCACGTTCGTTGAAGGACGGGTCAGACCAAGGCGCAGCGTGATATGCGTACATGTTTATTGAACTTAATAAACAACACGACAAAACAACAAAGGAAACGAAACGTGAAGTCCAAGGTAGTACAGAACAACAAACCTTACACAGAACAAGATCCCACAATTAGACAGTGCCAATAGGCTGCTTAAGTATTGTCCCCAATCAGAGACAACGAGCGACAGCTGCCTCTGATTGGGAACCACACCGGCCAACATAGAACTAAACATACTAGATCGACAACATAGGAAAAGCACAACAAGGAATATACACACCCTGACTCAACATATAAGCGTCCCCTGAGTCAGGGCGTGACACCATTAAAATAATCCACGTAATAATTCACATTTCCTGTTGCTGTAGGATTATTTTCCTTCTGTAGCAAACTGGCTCAAATTTCGATCCTTCATCTGTAGAAATGGAGGTAGATTAGAATCGATCATGAGACTGCAGACATCTTCACACATATAATATTGCATATGACCTTGGGTGAATATTGTCCTTGTCTGTAATCTCAGCAGTATTTCCCATTCTTCTTTCAAAATGTTGTAAATGACAACTACCGACTTTCTCCTCTGTTCCCCTAGATTGCTTTCTGTATAGATGTTGAATAATTAATGAATGTTTACTTTGAGACACCACTGGAACTATTGATGTGAGGTAAATTGCTGTTGATAGATGTTGGCAAAAATCTCCAAAAGCTCTCTATATAAATCACAGCGTCGTCAACAACATCGATAATTAAGCTTTGACTGTAATATCTCAGGGGCTGCTGCAAACAAACTAGTAGACGCTCTGCCCTTCAATCCAAACCAATGGCATGTCTCGACACTTTCACAAACATAAAAGAGCTGAGCTACAGTATCTATCAACTCAAACAAGAATCTGTCTCTTCCCACATATCAACACAGAAAAGTAATGCATCTCAAGTTACTCTAATAAACACAAAAACTCTAAACCTCAATGCAAAACCAGCACTAACAGTGTATCATTGCAAGGAGCCTTGATTCAAACCAACACAATTCATGTCTTTCTTCGACAGCAGTGCTTTACTTCCTCTCATGTTAAGCTGGCAGACAGAGCCAATGGAAAGGCTCTGTTTATGTGACATCAAAAGGAAATCCCTGAGTGTGTTTGCAGTCTCAACACTTAGATTTAGATAGAGTTTATAAGTCACATGCACATGGTTGCAGATGTACAGTGCATTCGGAAAGTATTCAGACCCCTTCCCTTTTTCCACATTTTGTTACGTTACAGACTTATTCTAAAATGAATTAAATAAAATACAATCCTCATCAATCTACACACAATACCCCATAATGACAAAATGAAAACAGGTTTTTAGAAATTGCTGCAAATTTATTTTAAATAAAAACAGAAATACCTTATTTACATAAGTATTCAGACCCTCAAAATTGAGCTCAGGTGCATCCTGTTTCCATTGCTGATCCTTGAGATGTTTCTACAAATTGATTGGAGTCCACCTGTGCTAAATTCAATTGATTGGACATGAATTGGAAAGGCACACACCTGTCTATAAGGTCCCACAGTTTACAGTACATGTCAGACCATGTCAAGACACAGATCTGGGGAAGGGTACCAAAACATTTCTGCAGCATTGAAGGTCCCCAAGAACACAGTGGCCTCCATCATTCTTAAATGGAAGTAGTTTGGAACCACCAAGACTCTTCCTAGAGCTGGCTGCCCGGGCAAACTGAGCAATTGGGGGAGAAGGGCCTTGGTCAGGGAGGTGACCAACAACCCGATGGTCATTCTGACAGAGCTCCAGAGTTCTTCTGTGGAGATGGGAGAACCTTCCAGAAGGACAACCATCTCTGCAGCACTCCACCAATCAGGCTTTTATGGTAGAGTGGCCAGATGGAAGCCACTCCTCAGTAAAAGGCACATGACAGCCCGCTTGGAGTTTGCCACAAGGCAGCTAAAGACTCTCAGACCATGAGAAACAAGATTCTCTGGTCTGATGAAACCAAGATTGAACTCTTTGGCCTGAATGCCAAGCGTCACGTCTGGAGGAAACCTGGCACCATCCCTACGGTGAAGCATGGTGGTGGCAGCATCATGCTGTGGGGATGTTTTTCAGCGGCAGGGACTGGGAGACTAGTCAGGATTGAAGGAAAGATGAACTGAGAAAAGTACAGAGGGAACCTTGATGAAAACCTGCTCCAGAGCGCTCATGGTCTCAGACTGGGGCAAAGGTTCACCTTCCAACAGGACAACGACCCTAAGCACACAGCCTAGGCAACGCAGGAGTGGCTTCGGGACAAGTCTCTGAATGTCCTTGAGTGGCCCAGCCAGAGCCCGGACTTGAACCCGATCAAACATCTCTGGAGAGACTTGAAAATAGCTGTGCGGCGACGCTCCCTATCCAAACTGACAGAGCTTGAGAAGATCTGCAGAGAAGAATGGGAGAAACTCCCCAAATACAGATGTGCCAAGCTTGTAGCATCATACCCAAGAAGACTCGAGGATATAATCGCTGCCAATGGTGCTTCAACAAAGTACTGAGTACTTATGTAAATGTGATATTTCCAATCTTTTTTTTATACATTTGCACAAATTTCAAAGGGAAGTGAAGGAAAGCTACGGAGAAACAGAGGGGAGAGGATATGAAAGGAGATGTGAAATTCCAAAGAGGAGACAGAGAGAGGAAAGCCACAGCGGTTAGGTTCCCTTCCTCTTCTCATGCTTATCTCCCCCTCTACTCTTCCTCCTTTCATATCCTCTTCCCTCTGTTTCTCCGTAGCTTTCCTGCCCACCAGGCTTCACTTCGTCTTCTTCCCTCTGTTTCTCCGTAGCTTTCCTGCCCACCAGGCTTCACTTCGTCTCTTCCCTCTGTTTCTCCGTAGCTTTCCTCCCCACCAGGCTTCACTTCTTCTTCTCTTGGCTGTCTTCACCACCTTGTGATTCCTAAAGACAGCCTAGAGACTTCAGACTACCTGACGGACCTTAGGTTGACGTTGACTAAATGAGCCATTGCAGGGTTCTGAAATGTGTTAGGATTATGATACAGTATGATGAATAACTATCTGCTGAAAACTTACCAAGCAGAATCTCTTTGCATTTTAGTGCACCAGGCAGTGATGGTTCTACCCTGTGATGGCCTAGACTCATGTTGGTGTTAGCGGGGGCTCCAGACAAGTTACAGGTCAAGGAGACATGGACTGACTACTGAGGTAATGAATCATGAATGACAGTCATGGCCCCTCTGTAGATTACATTGACTTTTCATGTTAGCATTTTCTAAGATCCAACTTGTATCAGGGGAACTGTGCCAGGCAACACATGATGAAAAGATTACCTTAATTTAACCAAAAAGAGAAATGATGCCTATTGCTCCATCATACATAATCTATAGGTGATGGTTATGGAATGTGGTTATTTTAAGGTACTGTTTAGGTCTTAACATCAAGACCTTGTTGTATTATTGAGTGTCATTTGACACGCATCAGTTCATATGCCACACTTTAAGAACGTTCAGAGATTGGTTAAATCCATCAAACATGCAATGTCAACTCTATGTGCACACTCTATGTGCACATCTCAAAAGGTGCTATCTAGAACCTAAAAGGGTTCTTCGGCTGTCCCCCATAGTAGAACCCTTTGAAGAACCCTTTTGGGTTCCATGTAAAACCCTTTCCATGGAAGTCAAAAGGGTTCTACCTGGAACCAAAAAGGGTTCTACCTGGAGACAAGAAGGGTTCTCCTATGGGGACAGCTGTAGAACCCTTTTGGAACCCTTTTTTCTATGAGTGCAGTATTCAAGAACCTGGTGCTTGTGTGTCAAAAGCACTAGCCTATATTTTATACACTAGACTATATTTTATACGCTAGACTATATTTTATACACTAGACTATATTTTATACACTAGCCTATATTTTATACGCTAGACTATATTTTATACACTAGCCTATATTTTATACACTAGCCTATATTTTATACACTAGACTATATTTTATACACTAGACTATATTTTATACACTAGACTATATTTTATACACTAGACTATATTTTATACACTAGACTATATTTTATACACTAGACTATATTTTATACACTAGTCTATATTTTATACACTAGACTATATTTTATACACTAGACTATATTTTATACACTAAACTATATTTTATACACTAGACTATATTTTATACACTGTACCTGTCAAGTACACCAAGGCCCTACTACTGTATGTCCTGTTGTGTGACTGTTAATGGTTATAATCCTGTTTTCATACGTGAGTCTGTGATGTCCTAGTAAACACAGAGGCCATTGTTCTGAGATGCTTAAATTCTGCAGGTAATGCTAGAAACAAGGAAGTGGGATGCCTCTGTAATGCTAGAAACAAGGAAGTTGGCAGCACCACCCTGACTCTTCAGCTTGGAGAGGATGCTGTAGACTGTGAAATATGAAGGTCACTGAATTCACTTCCAAAGACCAGTATCTCTGGCAGAATTTCAAACAAATCGACTGTTCTGGTTTCCTCCAAGTGACGTACTGTCATCTCCCACTCCAACCAACACAGGACTGACTCAGTCTTTCACTTCCCCGTACATTGATTCTCATGAGCACATACACACACACATACACTGAGTGTACAAAACATTAGGAACACCTTCCTAATATTAAGTTGCACTCCCTTTTGCCCTCAGAATAGCCTCAATTTGTCGGGGCATGGACTCTACAAGGTGTCGAAAGCATTCCACAGGGATGCTGGCCCATGTTGACTCCAATGCTTCCCACAGTTGTGTCAAGTTGGCTGGATGTCCTTTAGGTGGTGGACCATTCTTGATACACACGGGAAACTGTTGAGCGTGAAAAACCCAGCAGTGTTGCAGTTCTTGACACACTCAAATCGGTGCGCCTGGCTACCATACCCCGTTCAAAGGCACTTACTGTAAATCTTTTGTCTTGCCCATTCACCCTCTGAATGGCATACATACACAATCCATGTCTCAATTGTCTCAAGGCTTAGAAATCCTTCTTTAACCTGTCTCCTCCACTTCATCTACACTGATTGAAGTGGATTTAACAGGTGACATCAAAAAGGGATCATAGCTTTCACCTGGATTCACCTGGTCAATCAATGTCATACAAACACACAGTCACACATTCATTCCTTCATTCATACACACTCAACTGGTTGCAGCTCTGAGTGCATCATATCCCCATCCTTCATCCCTCCTTGCGTCTGACACAAGCATATTATGATTAACAACCTCTGCATAGAGGCCTTTGGGCTCTCATGGGTTTTCACCTTAAAAAGCAGCCCAACCTCGGACTCACAACGTGGAATTTATGCAAAAATCGGGGTGCATTTAGCCTCTGTCAGCAGGCACACGTAGCAGACTGTATACACCAGCCTATATCTCACTATAAGAGCTTTGCCTTAGCGGGACTCTGGGAATGCAAATGTAGGCAGATCTCAGTCTGACGGCTTTATGCTGGTTCCTCTCTCAGCCTCGGGCGCATCCACAGTGAGGTGTAGGCCTCGGAAAATAACAAAACTATCTGCCTTCCAATGAAAAGGCTTTCGCTGAAAATCTGCGAGGCCCCATGCATTGCATATATAGTATACTTTGCTTAGGCTTACTTCGAGAATATGACTGAAACTTTTCATTGCTAATTTTGGGCTTTGATAGGTGGACAGCTCTGAGCATGGCTGACTAATGTGGCAATGTAGAGAGGGCCTTTAGCTAACCCCAATCTGTACATCTTTAATTAGCGCTCTCTGTAATCTACTGCTTTAAGGGATCGTTAATTCATGAATGCTGCAGCCAAGCGGAGGACGGGACCAGCAGCTCTCAGAGAACTCAACTCATCTTCAAACTCTTGACCAACCTCAATTGACCTCACAGCTTGTCCTTCTGGATGTGTTCAAATGTTGTATGTCAGAAGAAGATGACTGACTCTTCCCATTGGACAGGGTCTAAAGGCTGAGGCATGCCTGGCTCTCTTTATGATCCATAAGTAATGTTCCTTTCTCAATATCACTTCTTTCCCCTCTCGCTCTCCTTCTCATGTTGTTGAATCTCTCACCTTTTTTTTCCTTCCAACCACAGAATATCACAATGGCAGCCGTGATGACCGCTGTGCGGAGAGTTGGACCCGAAACATAATCTGGACATGTCTGCAGTGATTAGTGTGTTAACGTCACCACCTTTGTTATGGCTGAAGGATGTAATGCAGAACGTTCTGTGGCTGTTCTGAGGAGGATACTGTCCCCTCGTTGAGTTCATAACAAACAAAGGTTGAGTTTAAATAGGACACATTGCACCTGACCAGAGCATGTGCAGCTGCTGTTTAAATAGGACACGTTGAACCTGACCAGAGCATATGCAGCTGTTGCCTGTCACAGTGGTACTCTTTTTTCTACATCCCTTTATTGATGCTCCTGGATATTTCTGGCACCGATACCCCAAAAGAGGCAGTTTATATTTAAACTATGGCCTTAACTGTGGTACAGTAGTTCAGGTGAGTTGATGTGTCAGTGATGAATAATTGGTCTTAGTCCATCATGATCAAGTGATTTACTGTACACTGTTTAAATTGCTTGTTTAGACTTAGCCCAACACATCAAACCTTTCATCAAATAGAACCACATTACGGCGTAGTCAACACACATCACGTTCTCCCTCTGACAAAAGCCATTATGGGATGGGATAACCAACACTCTTAGGCCCTGTGACACAGACCTTTACATTGGCTTTTCCGACACACTTTTAATAGCCCCCTCCACACACAGAGGACTAGTCATCTGACAGGGCGATCGCTGGACGGAGAGGCAGCCTGTCACACAGCATGGTGGTGAGTTGGGACCTTCCACCATATCACTGAAAACTCACTCCCCCTCAAAGGCTATGTGATGAGAGGTCAGATGCATTAACTACGCTCTCATCTCTGTCTCCTCAGAGAACTCTCTTCAAAGGGATGTGTGTGTGTGGTTAGGAGAGAGAGAAATGTGTGTGCGCTGCTGTTGGGCTTTGCGTAATAGCAGTGTGTTCAGATATGGGGGTGAAAATAAGTAAAGTTCCAACGTTTCAACATGGAGGTGTCATGGGAGTTGAAGCAGTGGGTCTTGGAGAACATCACAGAACATCACAGACTCCAGGCTACTTGGGTTCCACAGTGTCCATCCCCTCTACCCCACTATCTCCCGGTTTCAGTTCTTCTCACATATAGAGAGGCCATCTGAGGAGGTTGTGTCATGGCGGTGAGCTGAAGTGACTCAGGATGTCTCGAGGGGTCTGGAAGCAAGATTACTCACCTCTATTCAGTGGCTGGCATCCATGTTGCAACAACACGTGTATCGCACATGATGTGACAAATGGCCTGGTTGCATGTGAGGAGGGTGTTCTCCATGCGTGTCGCATTTCAAACGGGTTCAAGACAATCAGCGCCAAGCCAAATGTTCACCCTCTAGCTTCGTACTGATTTTGTGTGTGTGTGTGTGTCTGGAATATGAGTGTTTATATAATATATGTGCTCTCCGCAGTTATGATAAATTGCCCTATTTAGCGCAAGTCATACACATTTTTCACAGGCCCACCCAATCAGATTGAGTAAAAAACAATAATAATATACACTACCGTTCAAAAGTTTGGGGTCACTTAGAAATGTCCTTGTTTTTTAAAGAAAAGCAATTTTTTGACCTTCTAGGCAGAGTTGCAAAGCAAAAGCCATATCTCAGACTGCCCATCTTAATCTTTTCTTTTTATTGGCCAGTCTGAGATATGGCTTTTTCTTTGCAACTCTGCCTAGAAGGTCAGCATCCCGAAGTCGCCTCTTCACTGTTGACGTTGAGACTGGTGTTTTGCAGGTACTATTTAATGAAGCTGCCAGATGAGGCGCCTGTTTCTCAAACTAGACACTCTAATGTATTTGTCCTCTTGCTCAGTTGTGCACCGGGGCCTCCCACTCCTCTTTCTATTTTGGTTAGAGCCAGTTTGCGCTGTTCTGTGAAAGGAGTAGTACACAGCGTTGTACGAGATCTTCAGTTTCTTGGCAATTTCTCGCATGGAATAGCCTTCATTTCTCAGAACAAGAATAGACTGACGAGTTTCAGAAAAAAGTTATTTGTTTCTGGCCATTTTGAGCCTGTAATTGAACCCACAATTGCTGATGCTCCAGATACTCAACTAGTCTCAAGAAGGCCAGTTGTATTGCTTCTTTAATTAGCACAACAGTTTTCAGCCTTTTAAAATGATAAACTTGGACTTCAGCTGTGCTAACATAATTGCAAAAGGGGTTTCTAATGATCAATTAGACTTTTAAAATGATAAACTTGGAATAGCAAACACAACGTGCCATTGGAACACAGGACTGATGGTTGCTGATAATGGGCCTCTGTACGCCTATGTAGATATTCCATTAAAAATCAGCCGTTTCCAGCTACAATAGCCATTTACAACATTAACAATGTCTACACTGTATTTCTGATCAATTTGATATTATTTTAATGGACAAAAAAATTGCCTCCTGAAAACCCCCATCACCTAACGAATACCCCCATCACCTCCTGAATACCACCAACACCCCCTGAATACCCCCATCACCTGAATACCCCTAAATCCCCCCATACCTGAATACCACCATCACCTCTTGCATACCCCCATCACCCTCTAAATACCCTATCACCCTGAATACCCCCTCCACTCCTGAATACCCCATTCTACCTCCAACATCCATCAATACCCCCATCCACCCCCTTTTACCACCTCGAAATACCCCACAATTAAACCCCCCTACCCCCAGCCACCCCTCAAATGCTCTTATCCACTCCCCTCCTACCCCCCCCCCCCCAAATACCCCCTCTTGTCCTCCCTACTACCCTTAGAAGCTCTCCCATCCCCCTCAAATACCCCCCCCCCTTCTGTTCTATATGCAACTTTACACTGACACCATCAACACCCCTTTTCCTCTGTACCCATTGCCATGACTACATCATTGTGTGTGTGAAAGAATCTCCCTGTATTTAGCGCCATCCATCATTGCTTCATTTCTGACCAGTTTCCCAGTCCCTGCCAATTAAAAACATCCCCACAGCATGATGCTGCCACCACCATGCTTCACTGTGGGGATGGTGTTCTCAGGGCGATGAGAGGTGTTGGGTTTGCGCCAGACATAGCGTTTTCCTTGATGGCCAAAAAGCTCAATTTTAGTCTCATCTGACCAGAGTACCTTCTTCCATATGTTTGGGGAGTCTCCCACATGCCTTTTGACGAACACCAAACATGTTTCCTAATTTTTTGTTTAAGCAAGGGCTTTTTTTCTGGCCACTCTTCCGTAAAGCCCAGCTCTGCGGAGTGTACTGCTTAAAGTGGTCCTATGGACAGATACTTCAATCTCAACTGTAGCTTTGCAGCTCCTTCAGGGTTATCTTTGGTCTCTTTGTTGCCTCTCTGATTAATGCCCTCCTTGCCTGGTCCGTGAGTTTTGGTGGGCAGCCCTCTCTTGGCAGGTTTGTTGTGGTGCCATATTCTTTCAATTTTTTTATTATGGATTTAATGGTGCTCCGTGGGATGTTCAAAGTTTCTGATATTTTTTTATAACCCAACCTTGATCTTTACATCTAGACAACTTTGTCCCTGACCTGTTTGGAGAGCTCCTTGGTCTTCATGGTGTCACTTGCTTGGTGGTGCCCCTTGCTTAGTGGTGTTGCAGACTCTGGGGCCTTTCAGAACAGGTGTATATATACTGAGATCATGTGACACATAGATTGCACACAGGTGGACTTTATTTAACTAATTATGTGACTTCTGAAGGTAATTGGTTGCAACAGATCTAATTTCGGGGCTTCATAGCAAAGTGGGTGAATACATATGCACGCACCGCTATTCCGTTATTTTTATTTTTTTATTTTTTTTCATTTCACTTCAACAATTTGGACTATTTTGTGTATGTCCATTACATGAAATCCAAATTAAAATAAATTAAAATTACACATTGTAATGCAACAAAATAGGAAAAACGCCAAGGGGGATGAATACTTTTGCAAGGCACTGTATGTAAATTGTACTATGATGATTATAACAACACCTTTTCCCAACCCCAGGTTCACTTAGGGTGCTTGATCCTTCTGTCACTGTTGATTGATTAGCCTATCAGAGCTTGGTTTATAGTCCACGGAACTGTAACTTAGAAAGATACAAATATTACGAAAAATTCTGAAATACATAATGAGAGGACATTTAAACAATGAAAGTATTAGAAGCCTAGGGGAGAATATATAAAGACACCAAACTACAGTGGGGAAAAAAAGTATTTAATCAGCCACAAATTGTGCAAGTTCTCCCACTTAAAAAGATGAGAGAGGCCTGTAATTTTCATCATAGGTACACGTCAACTATGACAGACAAATTTAGATTTTTTTTCTCCAGAAAATCACATTGTAGGATTTTTAATGAATTTATTTGCAAATTATGGTGGAAAATAAGTATTTGGTCACCTACAAACAAGCAAGATTTCTGGCTCTCACAGACCTGTAACTTCTTCTTTAACAGGCTCCTCTGTCCTCCACTCGTTACCTGTATTAATGGCACCTGTTTGAACTTGTTATCAGTATAAAAGACACCTGTCCACAACCTCAAACAGTCACACTCCAAACTCCACTATGGCCAAGACCAAAGAGCTGTCAAAGGACACCAGAAACAAAATTGTAGACCTGCACCAGGCTGGGAAGACTGAATCTGCAATAGGTAAGCAGCTTGGTTTGAAGAAATCAACTGTGGGAGCAATTATTTGGAAATGGAAGACATACAAGACCACTGATAATCTCCCTCGATCTGGGGCTCCACGCAAGATCTCACCCCATGGGGTCAAAATGATCACAAAAACGGTGAGCGAAAATCCCAGAACCACACGGGGGGACCTAGTGTGGTCCTCTGTAGCTCAGCTGGTAGAGCACGGCGCTTGTAACGCCAAGGTAGTGGGTTCGATCCCCGGGACCACCCATACACAAAAAAAATTATGCACGCATGACTGTAAGTCGCTTTGGATAAAAGCGTCTGCTAAATGGCATATTATATTATTTTATATTATATTATTATAGTGAATGACCTGCAGAGAGCTGGGACCAAAGTAACAAAGCCTACCATCAGTAACACACTACGCCGCCAGGGACTCAAATCCTGCAGTGCCAGACGTGTCCCCCTGCTTAAGCCAGTACATGTCCAGGCCCATCTGAAGTTTGCTAGAGTGCATTTGGATGATCCAGAAGAGGATTGGGAGAATGTCATATGGTCAGATGAAACCAAAATAGAACTTTTTGGTAAAAACTCAACTTGTCGTGTTTGGAGGACAAAGAATGCTGAGTTGCATCCAAAGAACACCATACCTACTGTGAAGCATGGGGGTGGAAACATCATGCTTTGGGGCTGTTTTTCTGCAAAGGGACCAGGACGACTGATCCATGTAAAGGAAAGAATGAATGGGGCCATGTATCGTGAGATTTTGAGTGAAAACCTCCTTCCATCAGCAAGGGCATTGAAGATGAAACGTGGCTGGGTCTTTCAGCATGACAATGATCCCAAACACACCGCCCGGGCAACAAAGGAGTGGCTTCGTAAGAAGCATTTCAAGGTCCTGGAGTGGCCTAGCCAGTCTCCAGATCTCAACCCCATAGAAAATCTTTGGAGGGAGTTGAAAGTCTGTGTTGCCCAGCGACAGCCCCAAAACATCACTGCTCTAGAGGAGATCTGCATGGAGGAATGGGCCAAAATACCAGCAACAGTGTGTGAAAACCTTGTGAAGACTTACAGAAAACGTTTGACCTGTGTCATTGTCAACAAAGGGTATATAACAAAGTATTGAGAAACTTTTGTTATTGACCAAATACTTATTTTCCACCATCATTTGCAAATACATTCATTAAAAATCCTACAATGTGATTTTCTGGAGAAAATAAATTCTCATTTTGTCTGTCATAGTTGACGTGTACCTATGATGAAAATTACAGGCCTCTCTCATCTTTTTAAGTGGGAGAACTTGCACAATTGGTGGCTGACTAAATACTTTTTTTCCCCACTGTATATCAAAACACAATGCGTAAGACTTGCAAAATAGATGAAGCTTGATGCTTTTCATAGCCGTGTTTGTTCCATTGAGCCATGACGCCAGCGACATGACAGCTGCACGCTTTTACGCAGCAGCAAAACCATCCATTTGAGTGACAGTTTTAAGTAGGTTTGCCTGTCTTGTCTTTGAGGGGGCAATAGAATACAAAAACGACCTTTCCATCTAAAAAATGTATGAGTGGCCCTATGCAATTACCTCCTGTGTCAAACGTATCATCGACAACAGGGATGGGCAACTTGTTGGCTGCTTTTCCTTCACTCTGTGGTCCAACTCATCCCAAACCATCTCAATTGGGTTGAGGTCGGGTGATTGTGGAGGCCAGGTCATCTGATGCAGCACTCTCCTTCTTGGTCAAATATCCCTTACACAGCCTGGAAGTGTGTTTTGGGTCATTGTCCTGTTGAAAAACAAATGATAGTCCCACTAAGCGCAAACCAGATTGGATGGCGTATGGCTGCAGAATGCTGTGGTAGCCATGCTGGTTAAGTGTGTCTTGAATTCTAAATAAATCACAGACAGTGTCCCCAGCAAAGCACCCCCACACATCACACCTCCTCCTCCTTGCTTCACGGTGGGAACCACACATGTGGAGATCATCCGTTCACCTACTCTGCGTCTCACAAAGACACGGCGGTTGGAACCAAAATCTCAAATTTGGACTCATCAGACCAAAGGACAGATTTCCACCGGTCTAATGTCCATTGCTTGTGTTTCTTGGCCCAAGCAAGTCTCTTCTTCTTATTGGTGTCCTTTAGTAGTGGTTTCTTTGCAGCAATTCGACCATGAAGGCCTGATTCACACAATCTCCCCTGAACAGTTGATGTTGAGATGTGTCTGTTACTTTTTATATGGGCTGCAATTTCTGAGGCTGGTAACTCTAATGAACTTATCCTCTGCAGCAGAGGTATCAAATCAAATCAAATCAAAATGTATTTGCCACATGCGCCGAATACAACAGGTGTAGACATTACAGTGAAATGCTTACTTACAAGCCCTTAACCAACAATGCAGTTTTTAAGATTTTTATTTTTTTTAAGCAAATAATCAAAGAGCAGCAGTAAAATAAAATAACAGTAGGGAGGTTATATACAGGGGGTACCGGTACAGAGTCAATGTGCGGGGGCACCGGTTAGTCGAGGTAATTGAGGTAATATGTACATGTGGGTAGAGTTAAAGTGACTATTCATAAATAATAAACAGAGTAGCAGCAGTGTAAAAGAGGGGGCTGGGGTGGGGTGGGGGGGGCAATGTAAATAGTCTGGGTAGACATGATTAGCTGTTCAGGAGTCTTATGGCTTTGGGGTAGAAGCTGTTAAGAAGCCTTTTGGACCTAGACTTGGCGCTCCGGTACCGCTTGCCGTGTGGTAGCAGAGAGAACAGTCTATGACTAGGGTGGCTGGAGTCTTTGATAATTTTTAGGGCCTTCCTCTGACATCGCCTGGTATAGAGGTCCTGTATGGCAGGAAGCTTGGCCCTAGTGATGTACTGGGCAGTACGCACTACCCTCTGTAGTGCCTTGCGGTCAGAGGCCAAGCAGTTGCCATACCAGGCGGTGATGCAACCAGTCAGGATGCTCTCGATGGGTCTTCCTTTCCTGGGTCTTCGATTCCTGTGGCGGTCCTCATGAGAGCCAGTTTCATCATAGCGCTTGATGGTTTTGCGACTGCACTTGAAGAAACGTTCAAAGTTCTTGAAATGTTCCATATTGACTGACCTTCATGCCTTAAAGTAATGATGGACTGTCGTTTCTCTTTACTTATTTGAGCTGTTTTGCCATAATATGGACCTTGTCACAACACAACTGATTGGCTCAAACGCATTAAGAAGAAAATAAATTCCACAAATTAACTTTTAACAAGGCACACCTGTCATCAAGGCAAAGGGTGGCTACATTGAAGAATCTCAAATATAAAATGTATTTTGATTTGTTTAACACTTTTTTGTTTACTACATGATTCCATATGTGTTATTTTATAGTTTTGATGTCTTCACTATTATTCTACAATGTAGAAAATAGTAAAAATAAAGAAAAACCCTTGAATGAGTAGGTGTGTCCAAACTTTTGACTGGTACTGTATATCTTGGACAATCAAATTAGTATGATATGTTACGTTTGTTATGGTTACATAAAACAGAAGTTTACTTCTAATTACCATGACAAGACTGACCCAATCTCAACGCAACCTTCATAAGATTAGCATCAAGATATAATGGTATCCTACATTGTTAAAAAAAAATAAGGAAAATCATATGATGCATGATGTAGTACATTGTACTGTAATTACCAAGTTTATTGAAATGTAGGCCTATTTACAATGTATACAACGTTACCCCAAGTATTTAAAGTGGAGCAATGGGAGGGTATTGGTGTTGATAAGCGGGTTGGCAGCGGGCCGCATTGCTAGTCTCGTTTACCTTTGCTCTTTTTGAAATCGATGTGGATAGAATAATACCCGAGCGGGAGAGCTGTGGGAAAAAGTGTAATCCGGGAGTTTGTCCGCCTCCACCGAAGCAGCCCGCATTCTAAACGCACTTTGGAGTCGGTCTCTGTGCGCGGAGCTCTGTGTTCTGTCCACACATCGAATAGGAAAGGAGAGAGGTTGAGTGAGAGAAGGCGAGTGAAAGAGAGAGAGAGAGAGAGAGAGAGAGAGAGAGAGAGAGAGGGGGAGGGAGGGAGGGAGAGAGGGGAAATAATCAGGAAGAACTCTCAGTGCACCTTTTAGATCTCCGATTTGCAGATTTGCTGATAAAACGTCAGTTATCTGTTCATCAAATACAGTTCGTGGAAAACTGCGAGTGCATGGGAATCTTTAACTAGTTTTTTCTTCATCAGGGTATCTCGCCTTGATTTCGTATAAAAACCAACACGAAAGTGAGCTGTAATACTAGGCTAGTGAAAGCTCTTGCGGCTCCCTTTGGCATTTTGACGTCTAGGCTACTACAACTACTATTGCTGACTTCTGCCTGTGGATCTTACCGTTATATCTTGTAAAAGGTATGATTCTGCTTATATTGTTATCATTAACATGGCAAAATAGTGTATTTTTGTGGCACAATCTTGTTACACCAAGTTTAGTCCACTCGATGGAGCTGTGAGATACAATGTGGGCTCATGTCTTGGCCATCCTATATTCTGCATAGGCTATTCTTTGTTATACGGATCTACTGGGATTAGTAGACCATTCTGTCTGAGATTAAAATGGTAAAGCCTTGATGGCGACTTCTATTGAGAATATTTTAGCTTTGAAAATATCTCAATTTGTAGGAATTGGTTTTCCTGCTTGCTCTTTCTTGCTTGCCTGCCTGCCACAAGAATACGTGGTCGTTTGCCAATGTTTCCAAATATGCACTTGAAACTAGTGTACAACGTGCCTAAACCCGCATAAATTGAAAAAAAAAAAAAACTAGCCTACTGGAGGTATATTTGCCCTACTCCGGAGTTATTCATTGCGCCAAATGCATTCACGTAGACCTATGCGGGTTATTTGTGCAGGTTGTGCCGTAGCATTGGGATTTATAATATGCGGATTCCATATGGATTAGGGAATAGAGGTTTTCTATTGAATTTCTAATATGTGGATTCCAACTATGGATTAGGGAATAGGGGGTCTATATTGAATTATTATGTTCTGTAAGCCTAGTCATTAATATATTACATTAAATAAACTGATGATACCTTCGAAAACAATAAAAATCACACAACAGTCCGTTTACAAGTAGTCTTCCTATAGTAAATCTGACAAGAATAGTTGCCTTCCAAATGGGTAAGGATGCACTAAAGGCGGCAACAAATTGTATAGGCTACCGCCGTGACCATCGCTCCATCATTTCTTTCTTATAACAATTAGCATAGTTTACCAAATTGATATACTAGACCTAAATTATTAGTTATCATATTTAGCCTACTGTCTTTTTGATTTCTTGTTCAAGGTAATTTTAATATAGGCTGATATTAAACAATAATTCATAATTATACAATGTTCCTATGGAAATTATGGTATAAACTTAGGTCCTATGGTAAATTAGTCCATTATAATCTTGCCTAGATGTTTGCGCGTCTGCTTCCTTTCGGACTACATTGATGGTGAGTAGTCCAGCACCGTTAATTTCGCCTCCCTCCTGCTTCACTGGATGCTTCCCTTACCCGCGGTGTCTCGGCGCATAGCAGGCTATGCACACTCAATATCTCCTCTCTTCCTTCTTATTTCAAAGGTCGGGGAACCGTCCATCCCCTTCACTAGTCTAAAACGTATACATGTTTTCTCTCATGCTCTAAGGAGAATTATATAGCCTGATGTAGTCACCTATTACTGGTAATTATAGAGCCTTGTAAAAGATTCCGGATGCTAATTGTTCATAAAATGCTATGCACATGACATATCTGCATAATGTCCACTACAGTACCAACTACCAAACATATGAAATATGTGAAAAGTCATTATCCCTGCAGAGAATCAGTTAAAATTTATATTCTGCTTCCTCCTTTCCCTCCAATCAAGTGCATAGGCATTGCAACCACTCACCAGGAGAATAATTGATATGAAATGTATTACTATGGTCATATTATACAGTGAGGGAAAAAAGTATTTGATCCCCTGCTGATTTTGTACGTTTGCCCACTGACAAAGACATGATCAGTCTATAATTTTAATGGTAGGTTTATTTGAACAGTGAGAGACAGAATAACAACAAAAAAATCCAGAAAAACGCATGTCAAAAATGTTAGAAATTGATTTGCATTTTAATGAGGGAAATAAGTATTTGACCCCTCTGCAAAACATGACTTAGTACTTGGTGGCAAAACCCTTGTTGGCAATCACAGAGGTCAGACGTTTCTTGTAGTTGGCCACCAGGTTTGCACACATCTCAGGAGGGATTTTGTTCTACTCCTCTTTGCATAGCTTCTCCAAGTCATTAAGGTTTTGAGGCTGACGTTTGGCAACTCGAACCTTCAGCTCCCTCCACAGATTTTTTATGGGATTAAGGTCTGGAGACTGGCTAGGCCACTCCAGGACCTTAATGTGCTTCTTCTTGAGCCACTCCTTTGTTGCCTTGGCCGTGTGTTTTGGGTCATTGTCATGCTGGAATACCCATCCACGACCCATTTTCAATGCCCCTGCTGAGGGAAGGAGGTTCTCACCCAAGATTTGACGGTACATGGCCCCGTCCATCGTCCCTTTGATGCGATTAAGTTGTCCTGTCCCCTTAGCAGAAAAACACCCCCAAAGCATAATGTTTCCACCACCATGTTTGACGGTGGGGATGGTGTTCTTGGGGTCATAGGCAGCATTCCTCCTCTTCCAAACACGGCGAGTTGAGTTGATGCCAAAGAGCTCGATTTTGCTCTCATCTGACCACAACACTTTCACCCAGTTCTCCTCTGAATCATTCAGATGTTCATTGGCAAACTTCAGACGGCCCTGTATATGTGCTTTCTTGAGCAGGGGGACCTTGCGGGCGCTGCAGGATTTCAGTCCTTCACGGCGTAGTGTGTTACCAATTGTTTTCTTGGTGACTATGGTCCCAGCTGCCTTGAGATCATTGACAAGATCCTCCCGTGTAGTTCTGGGCTGATTCCTCACCGTTCTCATGATCATTGCAACTCCACGAGGTGAGATCTTGCATGGAGCCCCAGGCCAAGGGAGATTGACAGTTCTTTTGTGTTTCTCCATTTGCAAATAATCGCACCAACTGTTGTCACCTTCTCACCAAGCTGCTTGGCGATGGTCTTGTAGCCCATTCCAGCCTTGCGTAGGTCTACAATCTTGTCCCTGACATCCTTGGAGAGCTCTTTGGTCTTGGCCATGGTGGAGAGTTTGGAATCTGATTGATTGATTGCTTCTGTGGACAGGTGCCTTTTATACAGTTAACAAGCTGCGATTAGGAGCACTCCCTTTAAGAGTGTGCTCCTAATCTCAGCTCGTTACCTGTATAAAAGACACCTGGGAGCCAGAAATCTTTCTGATTGAGAGGGGGTCAAATACTTATTTCCCTCATTAAAATGCTAATCAATTTATAACATTTTTGACATGCGTTTTTCTGGATTCTTTTTGGTGTTATTCTGTCTCTCACTGTTCAAATAAACCTACCATTAAAATTATAGACTGATCATTTCTTTGTCAGTGGGCAAACGTACAACATCAGCAGGGGATCAAATACTTTTTTCCCTCACTGTATTATCATTAACGTGAATTACTACATATTATTATTACGCTATTATTACAGTGAGAGCAAGTTGTGTTAAATTTCCAATAATTCCAACCCTTTAGGAAGCAGAGGAAGCACACCACTCCAGAATCATGGGACACTTTCAGCTCTCCCCCATGCTCTCCCTTGGCCTTCGGCTTGTGGTTGTCGTAGCAATCCTGTTTCTCAAATTCCAACATGTGACGGCTATGTCCTCGGACGTGGACTTGGATCATTTTGTGTCTCCAACTGCCAGCGGCAACGTTACTGTGTGCACCACAGCAGGCACAGCATGCGAAAAAGGGGTAATTCTGCCTATCTGGGAACCTCAGAATCCCTCGTTTGGGGACAAAGTGGCACGGGCGACAGTCTACTTCGTGGCCCTGGTGTACATGTTCCTTGGAGTGTCCATCATCGCTGACCGTTTCATGGCGTCCATTGAGGTCATCACCTCTCAGGAGAAAGAGATCACCATCAAGAGACCCAATGGAGAGACCACCACCACCACCGTGCGGATCTGGAACGAGACAGTGTCCAACCTCACGCTCATGGCCCTGGGTTCTAGTGCCCCTGAGATCCTACTGTCCGTCATTGAGGTTTGCGGCCATGGTTTTGATGCGGGAGCCTTGGGTCCTAGCACCATCGTGGGCAGCGCCGCCTTCAACATGTTTGTCATCATCGGCATCTGTGTGTACGTAGTGCCGGACGGGGAGGTCCGTAAGGTCAAGCACCTGCGCGTCTTCTTCGTCACAGCCACCTGGAGCATCTTTGCCTACATCTGGCTCTACCTGATCCTGGCTGTCATCTCCCCTGGCATAGTGCAGGTGTGGGAGGGCCTGCTCACCCTCTTCTTCTTCCCCATCTGCGTGTTGTTCGCCTGGGTCGCTGACCGACGCCTGCTCTTCTACAAGTACGTCTACAAGCGCTACCGTACTGGCAAGCAGCGAGGCATGATCATTGAGACGGAGGGCGACCGCCCGCTCCCATCCAAAGTTGACATTGAGATGGACGGAAAGATGCTAAACTCTCATGCAGCGGACTTCCTGGATGGGCCTCTGGGGCTGGAGCTGAACGTGAAGGACCTGGATGAGGAGGAGACCCGGCGCGACATGGCCAAGATCCTCAAGGAGCTGAAGCAGAAGCACCCAGACAAGGAGATGGAGCAGCTGATTGAACTGGCCAACTACCAGGTGTTGAGTTCGCAGCAGAAGAGCAGGGCCTTCTACCGCTGCCAGGCCACCAGGCTCATGACCGGCGCTGGGAACATCCTGAAGAAGCATGCGGCTGACCAGGCCCGCAAGGCCGTCAGCTTGCACGAGGTTCGCTCCGATGTGGTCGATAACGACCCCGTTTCCAAGATCTACTTCGACCCCGGCTCCTACCAGTGCCTGGAGAACTGTGGCACAGTGGCAGTTAACGTGCTACGGCGAGGCGGTGACCTGACCAAGACGGTGTCGGTGGAGTTCCGTACAGAGGATGGATCAGCCAACGCGGGCTCGGACTACGAGTTCACCGAGGGGGTGGTGGTGTTCAAGCCTGGCGAGACACAGAAGGAGATCCGCGTGGGCATCATCGATGATGACATCTTTGAGGAGGACGAGAACTTCCTGATCCACCTGAGCAACGTCAAAGTGCTGCTGGCAGAGGGGGAGGAGGTAGAGAACCCAGAGACCAATCACGTGGAGGCGGTGGCCTGTCTCGGCCTGCCCGCCACGGCAACTGTGACCATCTTTGACGACGACCACGCCGGCATCTTCACGTTTGAGGAGCCTGTGGCACACGTGAGTGAGAGTGTGGGCACCATGGAGGTGAAGGTGCTTCGTACGTCGGGGGCACGTGGGGTCGTGATGTTGCCCTACAAGACTGTGGAGGGCACGGCACGCGGAGGAGGAGAGGACTTTGAAGATACCCAAGGGGTCCTGGAGTTCCAGAACGATGAAATCTTGTAAGTTCTTATTTTACTTGTGTACAGTGAATGTTATTTTAAAGTATTTATTTATTTTATATGTGGGGCTGACATTACACTGCTTATTAGTGTACTATTATGCTTTTTTGGCCATGTACATTTTACATTTGAATGAATACTTTCAGCCAAATTTCTCAACAAGTGAGTAGGCTATTGAAATATGTTGTGTAATGTAGTTTATTGTCAGTCTCTCTAGTTATACATGTGTAGTCTATGCTGATGCTGGGTTTTGTTTGTCTGTGTATGCATGTGCTGATGATGATGATGTTGATGTTGATGTTGATGTTGATGTTGATGTTGATGATGATGATGATGATGATGGATGCTGAGTGTGTTTGTGTCACGTCGTGGTCGCAGTGCAGCGGACTGCTTGTGTACCATGAGAAGACGTCATCAACTCACTTTGTTTCCACTCTTCTCTCTGCTTCTTCTTTCATTCATTCATTCCTTTATTCATTCACTCATTTACTTATTGATTTATTTATCGAATGTGTGATTTCTGCTGAGTTCTCAGCATCTGTGTTTCGATCGCTCTCAGGTTTATCCGTGTTGGATTGCTCTCATTAATTTCAGGGGCATGACGAGCCTGAACTCTTTAAGCTTTGACCATTGTTGATGTATCTTTAATTGATTGCTGTTGTAATTTTGTTGTTATATTGCCACTAATGTGATTTCTGTACTGCATCTCAGATAACTGTATGGATTGGATCAGGCATTTCTTACAGATATGCCACTACAGTAGTGGTGTACCCTTTCTCATTTAATCTAATATTAGAGATGGTTAGTAGTAGACAGAGACTTTGCATTCAGGGTTGAATGATCAGGTTAGGCTCTATGCCTGTATTCACTGTTCTGAAAAGAGTGTCTCATATACATTAAGGTTTGGGCTAGAGCAGCTTGTCTCTGACTCTCTATTCCCCCCTCTCTCTCTCTCTCTCTCCTCTCTCTCTCTCTCTCTCTCTCTCTCTCTCTCTCTCTCTCTCTCTCTCTCTCTCTTTCTCTCTCTTTCTCTCTCTCCCTCTCTCTCTCTCTCTCTCTCTCTCTCTCTCTCTCTCTCTCTCTCTCTCTCTCTCTCTCTCTCTCTCTCTCTCTCTCTCTCTCTCTCTCTCTCTCTCTCTCTCTCCTCTCTCTCTCTCCCTCTCTCCCCATAGTCACCCACTTTTACATGCAGGGGACGAGTGAGACAGATAAATTAAAAGGGCTCATATCTAAACAGATTCAAAGCAGATGTTCAGGTTCAACTTTCCGAGGCCCATTGCATAGTTTCCATAGCGTAGCTCTCACGGCGCTGCTAAGTGGATTTTAAGAACACTTGTCTAAATGAAATGATGGAGCGTCAGAGGCGAGGGGGCGGTGGGTCTGTAAGTATTCTACAGTACAGGAACCTGTAGGAACCAGTAGCTTACAGTCTAGACCAGCAGCAGCTCTGGGAAGGGTGAGGAATGAACGGTAGAACTGGACGTTGAATTAATTAAACATCAGTTTTTATTTTCTGGAGTTTTCGGCTTGGAATGGAATGGTGTTAGCTGACTGTGTTGTAATTGTGCTCGCAATTGTGTAATTGGGTTTTAATATGGCAATATGATATCAGATAGTTTGTTTCATTTCCACTAAAATTATAGCAGTATCTACATTTTAACTTTTTATTAAATATCTTGCCACAGTATATTTCAGGGTTAGAATTTTATTCTAGCAATGTTTGGAGCAAAGTAATGTTGACCTCTGAGTGGACAGGAGTCCGTATCACAGTCCGTATTCATTTTCAGACGACAAGAAGGCTAAACCTCCTACCAGAGAGCTGGAAACACGTGTTAAACACCTCCCAACAAGCCCTTGAACACATCCAAAAAGGGTAGAGGATGTTGTAACTCTAGAAAAATGAATTACGAAGTAGATTATCTAAATTGGAGTGCCCGGGGGCTGCCTCTACCCTAATTCAGCTGCAAGCTCCCTCCTCAATTTGTGTCGCAGTCAAACCAGGAGAGGATAATTTTTTGCTCTCTCCTCTTTCACTTGGGTTTCCCATCAGAAAGCGAAGCGTAATTTGTCTCCATTGGATATGAGGGCCTGAGAAGACTGCTTGGAGAGATGGGCTGGTGGTGCACTGGCTGTGATTGCAGTTTGTTTGACCAGAGGATAGATTGAGCAAATTACTGGAGAGTGGCAGGTTGGGCAAATTATAGTGTTTTGATAGAGCAACTAATGTGAGGATGGACAGAATCTTTGTGATTTAAAACGGTACAACTCATTGCTCTTGATGTACTAATGGAACCTGAGGTTAACTTTCACTCTGAACCTCGCCCAGAAAGGAAAATTAAAAGACAAGTTGCGTATTGAGTAGCGAGTTAGCCAAAACTGCCAAAACTGCCACCCAAACGAAAGCTCTTAACTTCCTTCATGTTTCCTTATCACTTAATACGCTTAAGTTTCTTACAAATATTTAATTAACACACATTCACCTAATAAGCTGTTACTGTTACTCAAAAACAAACACACTGTGACACTCAAATGAATCGTATTCCTCCAGTGTGGAGCTCCATTTACAGTGGCTTGCGAAAGTATTCACCCCCCTTGGCATTTATCCTATTTTGTTGCCTTACAACCTGGAATTAAAATATATTTTTTTGGGGTTTGTATCATTTGATTTACACAACATGCCTACCACTTTGAAGATGCAAAATATGTTTTGTTGTGAAACAAAGAAGAAATAAGACAAAAAAACATAAAACTTGAGCATGCATAACTGTTCACCCCCCCCCCTTCCCCCCCCCAAAGTCAATACTTTGTAGAGACAGCTTTTGCAGCAATTACAGCTGCAAGTATCTTGTCTCTATAAGCTTGGCACATCTAGCCACTGGGACTTTTGCCCATTCTTCAAGGCAAAACTGCTCCAGCTCCTTCAAGTTGGATGGGTTCCGCTGGTGTACAGCAATCTTTAAGTCATACCACAGATTCTCAATTGGATTGAGGTCTGGGCTTTGACTAGGCCATTCCAAGACATGTAAATGTTTCCCCTTAAACCACTCGAGTGTTGCTTTAGCAGTATGCTTAGGGTCATTGTCCTGCTGGAAGGTGAACCTCCGTCCCAGTCTCAAATCTCTGGAAGTCTGAAACAGGTTTCCCTCAAGAATTTCCCTGTATTTAGCGCCAATTCCTTCAATTCTGACCGGTTTCCCAGTCCGTGCCGATGAAAAACATCCCCACAGCATGATGCTGCCACCACCATGCTTCACTATGGGGATGGTGTTCTCGTGGTGATGAGAGGTGTTGGTTTTGCGCCAGACATAGCGTTTTCCTTGATGGCCAAAAAGCTCAATTTTAGTCTCATCTGACCAGAGTACCTTCTTCCATATGTTTGGGGAGTCTCCCACATGACTTTTGGCGAACACCAAACCTGTTTGCTTATTATTTTCTTTAAGCAAGAGCTTTTTTCTGGCCAGTCTTCCGTAAAGCCCAGCTCTGTGGAGTGTACGGCTTAAAGTGGTCCTATGGACATATACTCCAATCTCCGCTGTGGAGCTTTGGTCTCTTTGTTGCCTCTCTGATTAATGCCCTCCTTGCCTGGTCCGTGAGTTTTGGTGGGCGGCCCTCTCTTGGCAGGTTTGTTGTGGTGCCATATTCTTTCCATTTTTAATAATGGATTTAATGGTGCTCCGTGGGATGTTAAAGGTTTCTTATATTTTTTTATAACTCAACCCTGATCTGTACTTCTCCACAACTTGTGTGGAGACCTGTTTGGAGAGCTCCTTGGTCTTCATGGTGCCGCTTGCTTGGTGGTGCCCCTTGCTTAGTGGTGTTGCAGACTCTGGGGCCTTTCAGAACACTGAAATCATGTGACACTTAGATTGCACACAGGTGGACTTTATTTAACTAATTATGTGACTTCTGAAGGTATCTGGTTGCACCAGATCTTATTTAGGGGCTTCATCGCAAAGTGGGTGAATACATATGCACGCACCACTTTTCCGTTATTTATTTTTTAGAATTTTCTGAAACAAGTAATTTTTTTCATTTCACTTCAACAATTTTTACTATTTTGTGTATGTCCATTACATGAAATCCAAATAAAAATCAATTTAAATTACACGTTGTAATGCAACAAAATAGGAAAAACGCCAAGGGGGATGAATAATTTTGCAAGGCCCTGTACATCCCATTCCACCCCTCCAGTCCACATCCCAGATACACCAGCACCGCCTAAAGAGACAGACCTCTTAGGTTGCACTAAGAGGAGTTGGATGGAGATCCTTATTAACAGAGATATTTCAATTTGCGCAAACTGCCGGAGCCTTTTGCTACGCTAGTCACTGGCCCCTCCACACCATGCCATTCCACTTCCTCCCTCCATCCCTCCTGTGCGAGTGCTTGTCACGTCAGAGGCGCCGTCCCCCCAAAGTTGAGTCTTTAGTCAGTAATGAGGCTTCTGTGTGGTCTTTATGTCCATGTCGCAGCCTCTCTGACAGGCCTGTTGTACGGGAAACAGATTCAATTCATTAGCATGGCTAATCAACAGGCAGCAATTTGGGAGATTTTCTGTCCGTCTGTTTTAGGGTTATGCCGGTGGGTTCTGTGGTTGGGTTCACAGATGACATGGCTAGTATGGGTCCATTAGATTGATGATTTTATGGATTATTCTAAGGAACAAAATCCTCAATCCTCTTATCACTGAAAGGTGTGACTGTGTGTGGACATGATACAGGAGAGCTGATCTTGGATCTGTGTGTGTGTGTGTGTGTGGACGTGTGTGTGCGTGTGTGTGTGTGTGTGTGTGTGTGTGTGTGTGTGTGTGTGTGGACGTGTTTAACAAGAAGTCCCCACAAGAAGAGTAAACAAACAAATATTTGACCAACTGGGGACATTTTGATGGTCAAAGGCTATTTCTAGGGGGTTTAGGGTTAAGGTTCGAATTGGTGTTAGGCTTAGAATTAGGTTTAGGGTTAGGGTTAGGAGCTAGGATTAGTGTTAGGGTTAGGAGCTATGGTTAGGTTTAGGGTTGGGGTTAAGGTTAGGGTTAAGGTTAGGGTTAGGGTAAGAGTATGGGTCAGGGTTAGGTTTAGGGTTAGGCTTAGTGGTTAGGGGAAATAGGATTTTGAATGGGACTGAATTGTGTGTCCCCACAAGGTTAGTTGTACAAGACTGTGTGTGTGTGTGTGTGTGTGTGTGTGTGTGTGTGTGTGTGTGTGTGAGTGAGTGTGTGCGAGTAAATAAATATGATTAAAGTCTGTGTTATGAATCTTTCTGTCTTTCTGTGTGTTCAAATCCTGTGTACATTATACCTCTGGTTGTGTACATTATACATGTAGTTTCAGGAGTGTGATTGTACAGTATGTTTGTATTCATGGGACTGACGTCATGGCTTTGTGGTCACCCTGGGCTGTTTACACGCAACATGGCTGCTCAAGGTGTGAAATGACCTTCTCACCCTGCTGTCACCCTGCTAGATGTTTTATTTTATTAGGATCCCCATTAGCGAATGGCAATGGCGACAGCTAGTCTTACTGGGGTCTGACACGAAAAAGACATTACAGACAAAAAACTTTACAATTTATATAAATCTAAAAACATTAACATGTAATGTGCGTGTGTGTTTTCATTGATCAGTTACACATACATGTCAGTACATACACACAAAAAGTAGGTCACATGGGGGAGAGGCGTTGTGCCGTGAGGTGTTGTTTTATCTGTTTTTTAAAACCAGGTTTGCTGTTCGCTCTATATGAGATGGAAGGGAGTTCCATGCAATCATGACTCTGTATAATACTGTACGTTTCCTTGAATTTGTTCTAGACCTGGGGACTATGAAAAGACCCCTGGTGGCATGTCTGGTGGGGTAAGTGTGTGTATCAGTGCTGTGTGTAAGTTGACTATGCAAACAATTTGGAATTTCCAACACATTGTTTCTTATAAAAACAAGAAGCGATGCAATCAGTTTTTCCTCAACTCATAGCCAAGAAAGACTGGCATGCATAGTATTGATATTAGCCCTCTCATTACAAGAAAGAGCAACATGTGCTGCTCTGTTCTGGGCCAGCTGCAGCTTAACTAGGTCCTTCTTTGCAGCACTTGACCATATGACTGGAAAATAATCAAGATCAGATAAAACTAGAGCCTGCAGGACTTGCTTTGTGGAGTGTGGTGTCAAAAAAGCAGATCATCTCTTTATCATGGACCGGCCACAAACATTGAATCGATATGTTTGACCATGACAGTTTACAATCTAAGGTAACGTCAAGTAATTTAGTCTCCTCAACTTGCTCAACAGCCACACCGTTCATTACCAAATTCAGCTGAGGTCTCGAACTTAGGGAATAATTTGTACCAAATACAATGCTCTTGCAGCTAGAACTGCTGCTGCCACTGACATTTGCCCCGGTTTACATCACGGGTTATGGGTAAAAACAGACATTCAACTCAGAATAGTCAGTGACTTTCCTA